>NW_019384606.1:588631-603444 GCF_000671375.1 Centruroides sculpturatus | reverse complement strand
TATTTTTTATGTGAGTTTTTCCAAAACAGTACTTACTTTCCGGACATGCCTCGTAAAAGGTAATCTTAAATTTTTGCAAGGAGCTCAGCAACCATATCTTATTAATTTATTTTAAAATAGCAGCTTTCCTGGCTCAGACATCTCAAACAGTCTCCAAATGACTAGTTCAAATCATTGGTCCTTATTTGGACTGAGAGACAAAAGAGTAAGGAAAACCATACAATACATTCCCATTGTCTGTTGTTTGGACAAAATAAAGTCTCCTACAGACATGCTCATTTTTGCTCAGATAGACATGGAGAAATTTAATTGTGTCCTGTATATAATTTATATTCACTATACAAATGCAGTAAATAAAATAACTAAAAAAATAAATAAAATCACATCAGGTATAACTTTTAATTCTAATAGTCCATACTTAAAGGGATGTAAATAAGCTTCATTAAAGATTACTAAAGAAAAAACTCAATAATAAATTTTAAAAAAATTCTTTCATACTTTACAGAATCCCTTATTGTTTTCAGGATAAAGTGTCCCACATTTAATTTAAAATTAACAAGATATTTAATAATATAAAAAAAGTAATTTATTCACGAAAAGTTATCATCAAAATTAATGTTTTTGAATATTGAGTATTTTAATTGAGATTTAAATATTTTATGTTTATTTTATTAGAATTTACTAGTTTAACAACATAAAATTACATTAACAGTTTAGCATTACAGAATTAAAATTAACTTTTTTAAAATTTATTTTAGTTTGATGACCATCATTTTTACTATTCACAATAAACATCTTTCTAATATGAATTTTCAGTAAATATTTTTATTATTATATTTAAACTTCTATGTATTTTAAAATTATAAAAATTTGAAATGAAAACAACAGTAACTTTACATTAGATTTTAGTTTCTAGAAAACAATTTATAGTTTTTTAATATAAATTATATTACATATATATAATTTACTTAACTTTACCATACACTGGGTTGAATATATGACACGAGATCGACTTACTTTAACCAAATAACTGGAGTGCTTATATTCAATAACTGCAAACATTTTCAAAGCCCCTTTTGGGCTCTTCTTCAGGCTTCCACCCTCATTCCATTCAAGCTGGCTTTTAATATTCGAATACAATTTGAAAGGTATTCGATTCGGGATATGACACGTACATGTGTTCCAATTACATATCTTGAGATGTATCACGAGATGTATCTTGAGATCACATCATGTAACCAGAGAGATGTATCACGTCATATACAAATATATAAATTATGTTACAATATGAGAGTATTAAACACTTTGTATATAGCCATAGTCTTTTTTAATGTAATGTGATATAAATTACATTTAAATATGTTAATATCTTAAAGATGCACATTTTTATTCCTCTTACTATTCTGAGTCTCTTACTACTCTTACAATTCATCCTACTCAGTTTAATATTATTATGGTGTTAATGGAATGTATAGTGCCTCCACACTATGCTGGAGTTATGTCAAGACATAGCTACAGAAACCAAATTTTTGTTTACAAGCTATTCACACACACACACACATACATATATATATATATATATATATATACACACACATAGTGTTTCACAGCCTCTCTAAAGTTTTTTTGAATAACTTTTGAACCGTGCGGTTTTCAGCCTCAATTTTTTGTACAAAATGGAATTGCTTCTATCACAAAAGCACGTTGCTTAAAAACATTTGATTTTTCTGTAAGTGGCCTCACCTGGCCACCTTACAGCGCTGATTTGAGTCCACTAGACTCCTTTCTTTGGGGATACACGAAAGATCAGATGTTCAAGAATAACCCTACCGCCCTCAGTCAGATGAGAGAAAGCATTGAGAGCATCATGAAGGGCATCTCAGATCAGACCTGTAGTAATGTGATTGCTAATTTCCAAGAGAGACTGCGCTACTGCATCTCAACAGAGGGCAGACATTTCAAAAATATCTTGCATTAATTTCCTTTTTCATCTCCTATCTTTGCTGAAAATTTCATTAAAAAATTCGAATTTTCAAAAAAATTATTTAAAAAAAAAAACTTAGTGGAGAGGCTGTGAAACACTCTGTATATGTCTATTCAATATATATCCATCCGTGTTCAAGAATTTCTGACTATGTAATGTATTTAGAATGGCAGGTGTCTGTAATATGATGTATGTGCTGTTGTGAAGTCCTAATGTTTCAAGACTTTTGTGTAATGTATGTGATACCTGTGCAAAAAAGCACTATTGGCACCATAAATACCCTGTCCATTCTCCCCAGATGTTTTATTCTGTAAGTTTTGAGTATTTACTAATTATTTTCAGTGTATGTATTTTGTATGTTGTGAGTGTTTGAAACAACTACCGTGTTTCCCCGAAAATAAGACATCCGCAGAAAATAAGACCTAGCACAGATTTTGCTGAATAGCGAAATATAAGACCTCCCCCTGAAAGTAAGACCTAGCGAAGTTTTTTTTTAGTCGTAACGGTCATCGACAGATGGTTGAAAGTACAGCCACTGATTGGTCAGCAGACAATTACACCATACGGCATGATTTGCATAAGACTATGGCTTGGGAATCACAGATTTGCATAACGTTATGGCTGGTGATCGCTAATTGGTCGGCTGGTAATCACGCCACATCACATTTGCATAGTGCTACGGTTCAGTAAGCACTAATTGGTCATCGAGCTCGATGTGGACACTATAAAAAGGTTAAGTTGAATGTGTCGCAAGGTGTTCTCACGAACCTGTTTAGCGTATTGTTCAACAATAAATGTGAATTCGTCTTCATGGAAATATAAGACATCCCCCTGAAAATAAGACCTAGTGCATTTTTTAGAGGAAAAATTAATATAAGACACTGTCTTATTTTCGGGGAAACACGGTATGTCTATAACCATGGTATTTTGTTTTGTTTGTCAATGAATGTGAGGTCGGTCTGTTGTGATGGACTGTTTGGTTTGTGAATATGTCTTGGTTATAGCGCATTTTGTGTCTGCTGTTTTCTATGACTGAGGTATATATTTGTAATATGGTTGTTGTAATTTGTTTTATGTGCAAGTTTTTAATATATTATGCTTGCTTTTTGGTTATATTAATGTAAGTTGTTTTCATGTGCTAAAAGCTTGTATATTGATGTGATGTGTTATAGACTATACATAATTTGGTGCTTGATGTGTCATTTCCTACAAATGTTGCCTGAAGTGTTCTGTCTTTTAAAATGTGCTTCCTGTAGTTTTTTGTATTTATAAGCTAAAAAATTAAAAGCTACCTTGTATGATAACTATAAATCATTCTATGTCTCCAAAAAGACAGCCACAAGTTACATTGATAGAACTATGTCAAATTGCTGGTTGAGTCAAACAAAATCATTAGGATGTCTGTCATGGAACTCCTAGATCCATGATTGCTTTATGGTGTCTGTTTCTCTTATGTTGGAAATGCAGATTAATAATATTTATAAAACTTTTTTCAATTTTAATTATAATTTATCTATTCAAGTTACATACTTCAGTTCAATAATACTGTAATTAACATAAAACAAATATTTCACAATCTAAGTTTCACTAATATTTATTTCATTATAGATGAAATTATAGAAAGAGTTCTGTATTAACAGTTGTTTAATTTCACTTAATACATTATACAGTGGTACCTCAGGATACAAAATTAATCCATTCCGAAACTGAGATCATATCATGAAAATGTAGTAAGGTGAATCATTTTTCCCCATACAATTACATGTAAAACCAAATAATTCGTTCCAACACAAAAAACACACTCAAATTAAAACTAAGTTGTACATTAAAAACAAAATAACTATAGTAAGGAAAACACTGAAAAATGCATTTTGTAGTTGTAAATGTATAAATAACCATAATANTGTCCACCTCTAGTACCAAATTGTGAGGCTCTGGACAGGTCCGAACCCTCACTAAAATTTGCGTTAAAATAATTGTGTTTTAAAGAAAAAAATATAGTAGTTAGAAATACCTTTTTTTTTTAAAGAAAACGCGATGCTAACTTTTAAACAATAGAAGAATGTAAGTCTGTCGACCATCCCCAGTTGGAAATTGAATTAAATTTTGATTTTGACCTCTCCCATGCCCCCTGAAAGGTTTCAAATTGTCATCAGGTGACAAGGAGAGACCAATCAGAAAAGGATATTGGAGGAAAATGGATAAAACCCTGGAAATTCAAGGATGCTACAGCTTCTTCTCCTGAAAGTTCCAAGTGACAAATCTATTGTAGTGAGTGTGTCTCGCGCCCATCTTCATCTCTTGACCTCGGATCGACATCTTTCCATCAATGGAAGTCGACCGCATCATCCTGGAGTCATTGAGACGTCAATGGAAGTGTTCATTCACGAACAAGGGATACTCCTATTGGAATCAATGATCGCGATGTTTTGTAATGTTCTGACGTAATAAAAGGTTGGTGGCGCTCTTGACACCTCGGGCAAAGTGACCTCATTTCACTTTCCCCTTTCTAGCGCTGACCTTCCGCGAGTAACGACTGTGTAATCTTTGTGCACTCTCTGTTCTTTTGTTACACAACCTGTTATGTTAGTCCAACTGCTTTTTTACTAATCTCTCTGAACAACATCCAGGCTAACAACTCCTTCAAAATGGGACTATCTTAAAAAGGAGAGGAAGACCCAAAGGCCTCTGCTACCGTAAAACTTCCAAAATCGCAGAAATCTTGTAAGCATCTTTCGTTTATAATAAACGAGTTGTGTTGTTGTAAACGAGGCACCTATCTCTGACTTAACTGCTCCCACATGTCATTGATTGTTACCACTTGGCAGTCCAGACAGCAATGGAGACGATGATGATATATATCACATATTATCATTAATTACATTTTTAAAATTTCTCCCCCCTCGGCCCCCAAAAAATTACTTAGAATTTAACTATTAATAGTAGCAGTAAAATAGCCTGATTCATTATGACTATCATTTGGATTTGATAAATAACATCAGGCTTTGAAATGTTTATATATGTTCTTAATATACTATAAATTGAAACTCATGCCAAATATTGTATAGCAGGATGGAGAGTTTACTGAGTTTGGGGTTATTAGTGCTTTTTATCAGTAGTACTTTTGATGAATTTATATCTGCCATCAACAGGCAAATAAAGAGTTTTAAAAAGATTGAACAGAAATGTTCTGAGGAGAAAGAACAGAACACATATTATTCAAATTAAAACTTTTGATAAAACCATTAAGAAGAAGCCACTAATTTTTAAATGTGTTTGAAGTTCGAAAAATCTTTATTTGCCTGATGACAACAGATATAAATTCGTCAAAAGTACTTGTGATAAAAAGCACTAATAATGCCAAACTCAGTGAACTCTTTGTTCTGCTATATATGTTCTTGGCGTTATTGCCACTTTTATTAAAACTAGCTTTTGGAAGTTTGTTTTGCCAAGAATTTTAAAATGTTCAAAATTTTCAATGTACTGATGAAGATCAATTGCTATCAGATGAATTCAAAGATGAGAAAATTTGTTATATTGAAAATTTTAAATTACAATATTTGTAAAAAATAACTGACTTTTTGTAATTGTTAAATGTAAAAATTATTCTGCATTATCTCAGTTCATATGTTATATTTCAATTAAACTATCAGTACAACTAAGAAAGAAGACAAAAAACAAAAATTAACAATTTACATTAAAATTCATGTTTATTTAGCACCATTTTCAGTTATTGTTATATCTATTTTGAAAATTTTATCCTGATGATATGTCCCACTACAACAAAACAAACCATAATTTTTTCAATTTTATTTAACTAACTGAATTTAAATTATAATAATGGTGACCTATAATAAGTAGATTTAATATTACAGTAGAGCATCGTTTATCCGAAGGTCGGTTATCCGAAACGTCTGTTATCCGAAAGAATTCCAGTCGACAAATTTAAATTTTCGCCAGTGCAGTGGCGCTGCAATCTTTGACTATGTCTTGGGCTACTCAATTATTTTACGTTTTTGATACTAAATTAACTTCTGAAGTATAATTTTTTATTGTTTTTATATTTTTCAATATATTTATTTTGTTCGTACAAAATAAATATATTTTGTACGAACAAAATAAAATAAAAAAAATAATTTTTAACGATACAATAGTCTTCGTTAGGCTTAACATCGACGAAAATTCAACGCAAAGCGACACACAATGGAGAAAAATGTCAACACGGATAAATTCATATATTTTTTCGTACATGATTGGTTACCCAAAAAATAAGTTATCCTAACAACCCCAGTCCCCAATTGATTCGGATAAACGACGCTCTACTGTATATTATAAAAAACTAAACTCTAAATAATCATTAAAATTACTGTTAAAATTGGCTAGTTTATATCTCTCAAGTTTGTTTCAGCTTTTAATTAAAAGTTGATTTCAAATATTGGACACAATTTCATCAATTTTTCAATGATCCATTACTTAATTAAATGTTCTTTATAAAAATCATAATTTAACAATCTAACTGAATAATGTGAACTGAAGTGATAATGTAAGATTAAAGCATTGCAGAAATGTGGAAACAGTTTCAAATGAATAAATACAAAATTTTTCATTTCTCAATGAATCATTCAATACAGAAAATATATCAGCAGCTATATTATCTTCAGAACTTTATTATGAAATCTTGTATTAATAATTATTGTAAATCATCCTTACCAATTTAATTTACAACAGATATTTTTAACTATAAGAAGTTAATAAAAATATTTTAAAGCTTCAAATTTTAATTATAATAATAATAATAATTCTCAAAAATCTAGACATTTTATATAACAATAATAAAACTGAAATTTTAGGATTTCATGATTAAAACTATTTACTTCAAATAAATGCTATGTTGATAATCACTAAAATATATTTAATAAGTATAAAGAATTTTGTGAGTTGCCTTCAAATCTTAAAATTTGTTGATAAATTGAAAGCTTTATTGCTAGATCAGAGATATTCAGATCTTTGGTTATCTTAAAAAATGAAACAAATGATCACTAACAATATGGTTGTCTAGAGTTTCAAGAAATTCTGTTTTTTCATAGTTATTAAATAAATATATAAAATAATTGTAAGGATAAAATATTAATTTAAATTTCATTAATAAAATTTCAATTTAATAAAAAAAAATATNTATATATGTATATATATTAAAATCAAAATTATTAAAGATAAAATATTCTGGAAATAATTTCAAATATAATACAAGAAAAATTTAACTTTTTATAGTAAATTAAGTTACATTGAATACATTGGATACATATTACAGATTTATTAAAGATCAGTAAATATAGAATCATGTAGAAAAATATTACTTAAAAATTTGATAATTAATCTTTATTTCAGTTTTTAACTTCATTACTAACTAACACAGAAAGTCTGTTCTGAAGAGATTATATATGCAAAGTTTGGACTTATCAAAAGTTTTCAAGAAATAATTAATAATATTCAAATTTTACACAAAAATATATTTTTCAAAATTTAGTGAGTATTACATGAGAATTTAAAAATTATATTTAATATATAATTACAGTTTGCAAAAAATAATTGTTAAATAGTCAAGTGATATTCATTAAAATGAAAAAATTATTCAAGTAAATTTTTACAAAATTAAAGAAACAATCTTCAATGAGAAAACAAAATCTTTTGTCTGACTCAATCAAATTGGAAATTTGTGATACTATTTATGATATCTAAACAATCTTTTTCTTTACAGTTTTATTTTTATTTTTAAAAAGCAGTCTATAAGTGTACTATTATTTAACATTCTTGAAACCATGCCAGTACTTTTTCCGTCAGCACTATATCGTGTTTGAACACACGATATAGTGCAATCACTCGACCACTTGGCATTTTTCATCATTAACTTTTATTCAATTGAAGGTATTTGACCAATTTTATTATTATTATTATTATTATTATATAATTAATAAAACTAATGAGGCAATATGATTTTTTAAAAATGTTTGTAATTCATTAGGCATTTGCAACAGGGCCTGCAGACTAAAACCGGACGTACAAGCTATATAAAAAAGCAACATACATTATGGAAGAAGCTTCAAACTAAGATTCAGCATTGCATCAGCATTCCCACATTGTGGTGCTGGTTGCACTTGGAAATAACTTGACCTTGAAAACAAGGAATGTGGTTTTGGTCAACATTTAACAAAGCTATTAAGGATATTGTATCATTAATTAGTTTTTTTTTTATATTTGCAGAATAGTCTATAAGTCGTGAATTTTCTTTTGTTTGTTGATAATGGAATTTGGGCCCCATTGGAGATTAGGAAAATGGCAGCCAAGATGAAAAGGGAGGTACGTGTTGCAATGTACAGGCACTCCTGAGCATTTATACTGTCCATACACTAGGAAGTTTAAGAGGTTCTCTCAGTATTTTATTTTTATTTCTCTTATTTTATAATTACATCTACAATAAGGTATAATACAAAAATATTAAAATGTTTGAGATAGTATATTATAAATTGCATATCGGTAAGCATCATGCTTTCAAAAGGTCTACTTTGGAGAGACAAGGTATGTGATGAGAAGAAATATTTGAATATTTCATCTCATTACTTCTCTTCTGGCAAGTTTTTGGAGAATATATGCCATCATAATTTATCTGCATGAAAGTACAGTAGTGTCTTAGGGTCTTATATTTTCAACATATTAGATATGCAACACCTCTGCATTAAACTTGTCCATATTCACCTCCCTAATTTTCACTTAAAAAGCTATTAGAAACTTTAAGAGTATATAAAACAACTGTCAGTCATCTTCATTACAATCATTATCATTAACAAAGTTTAATGATACATTTTCAGTTGTTGAACAAATTTAACATATCAGTTCAATTTTAACAAAGGAGAGTGAAATCAGCCATGAATAATATAATATTACAGATAAACAGTTTAATCACTTTTATCCTCATTTACATACAGCAGTTGTAGATGTAAATATTTTAAATGAAAATGATTCACTGACATTAAAATCAAGAATTTCTGAAAAATAAATCTACAGTACATTAATTCATTCATATTTCCTGCTAAGATGAGGCTAATTTTAAAACTAGGCCAAAAAAAACAAATAAAATTTGCTGATTTATCACAAAAGAGTCTGACAACATTATATTAAGTAATTCCTAGACTAAAGATATGCTATATACCAGTATACCTTTCATTGGCAGTATTTTATCTTTACTCTGTATCTGTAAAGGTTAAATTGTTGTCATTATCCTTACATATTAACAGTTCTACTAAAGTGCTTCCAACAGAGCATATTTAGTACAGAATTATACTAAAGTGCAACAATTTATATAAGCAAGAACTTGCATTATGACATTTTTTAAAATTTTTATATTTGAAATAATTTTTTACCAATCTTTAGGACATCATCATTCTGCCAATACTCCCTCACTCTGTCAAAATATGTCACAAAATTTTTCATATCTCTCCTACTCAGTGTGGACATCATGAACCATGAACGACCTATATATACCCCATGCTCCTAGAGTGTCCTTTGAAAACATAACATTAACTAATATGCAGTTTTAGAAGATACCAAAAATAAGTTAAAATAATGTTTTATTGTTTAACTTCATTGCAGATGTTGTTTGTTATAAATAAACAAAAACTAAAATGTTAAGAAGGAATGTATAAAACTTGATCTATTAAAGATACAAATAATTATTTAATTAATGACAATTATTTCTATAATATTGAACTATAATCAATGGGTTGACATTTACACCAAATACTGTATAGTAGGATGGAAAAATCACTGAGATCAGCATTATATGTGCATTTATCGCAAGTACTTTTGACAATCCCAATCTCATCGTCATAAAATGATTTCAGAAATTTAATAAAATCGAACAGAAATAATTCGATGAAGAACAGAATGCATGTAATTCAAAATTAAAATTTTTTGACAAGACCGTTAGGAACAAGCAACAAATATTCAAATGTGTTCAAAATTAAATGAGCAGCAAGTGAAAAAATTTTAATTTTGAATTATATGCATTCTGCTCTTCATCAAATTATTTCTGTTCGTTTTTACTAAATTTCTGTATTCACCTGACGATGACAACATTAGGATCATCAAAAGTACTTGCGATAAACATGCATATAATGCCAATCTCAGTGATTTCTCCATCCTATTAATGTTGAACTACTTAATGGATTCAATCATGTCTTCATTTGAGAGTACAAAGCCTTTCTTCTTAAGAATTACTTTTTCTACAGTGTTTTGCATTTGTCTAAACAAAACTCCATTTTTATATCAGTGTTATAAGTATGAGTAACTTCTAACAAGTGATTCAGCTATGTTTGTATGAATACATACTTTTATGCCATCCATATACATAAGGTGAGACAAAACTGTATGTAATGTGTATGTATTGTGTTGTTCTTTATGTTTGATGTATTTGCATTTACTATTGTTTAACCTATTGGAAAATAGGTTTAAAGCCAGGCAATACCAAAGTAAATTTAACAACTCTCATGGAAAATGCTTTGCCTTATGTGAATTTTGTTTGTTTTGACATAAGTGTTGAAAAGTTTCAGGTGGAGTATTGTTCCCCAATGTCACATTGTGTCTTCTAGAAATATTGTGCTTGCTGGATGTATTTTGTAAATATGTCATGCATGCAATAACTATCAGTTTGGGATGCTGCCAAATGCTTTTTTGTAATTTATTAATATTTATGCCATGTATAAGTTTCTGTATAGCTTGTGTGCTTGTTACAGAATGATTGCTTTTTGCATCCTATTTACTTTCACAACAGCCTAGTTATTGTTTTGTATGGATATTATATTGTTCAATATGATGGTATGTTTTGTTTTTGATGCATGAAGTATAGTGTAGGAAATCACATGCTTGGTATGTATTGTGTAAGATCTCTGATGTTATCATTTTTTGAGTTTTGTGTGTGGAGGTTGATCACTAATATCACTAATGTGATCACCAAAAGTAAAGGAAAAAAAATGCTTAGACTTGTGCTTGAGCTGCCCTCTATTGATTTTCTTAGCTTTCCTGGTGGTAACAGGAAGTTCATCTATCAGGCAGGTGCCACACATATGTAATGTCCTACTGTTTTGTCATATATTCTGGATTGCACATTGTTTATTTACAATTTTGGCTAGTTTATCTGCAAGATGTAATTTTTTGATCTAGAAATTATGAATTATTATGAGATTATTAAAATTTTTGATTATGAAATTATTTTAAAAATTTAACTAAAAATTTTGTATTAGAAATTATGATGTGGTCTGTACTATACTATGTGTCTTCCATGTGTTCTTTATATTGCATTTTAGATGTCATGTCTGCTTATTTTAACATAGAACATGATTGGTATATTGTATATGTTTTCTTCTTTCTCTTTTAACTAGCTTGCTTCATTTTTGTGTCTGATCAAATTGGACCAAACAGCAAACCAACAGTCTGTCAGTTATTTTTCTGTTGGCATTAAATTATGCCATTGACTGTATAGTCAGTTTATATGTAATTGTTTGTAGAAAAAGTCATTTTGTTGTTTTAATAGCATACAGCTTTGTTTTACTTCAGTCTTTGTGTCTTGGCTACTAGTTTTTGTTTGAGAGCGTCAATGTATTTCTGTATGAGTATACAATAAAATCTCAGAAATCTGACATATATGGGACCGGACCAGTATCAGATTACGGAGATTGCAGAATTTGTGGAAGTAAGGTGAATTCAATGGCACACAATGAATTTGACAGCAGAGAATCTACTATTAATAACACGGCAAAACACAACTTAAACACATGGACTACTGATCAAAATATCTAACCATTCTGCCATTGCTGTGATCAATATTGCCAAGCTGGTGAATTCCCATTAAATTAATGAGAAATTGAAGCAACTGTAGAAAATTTTGGAGACTGATTTTTATACAGTGGTACCTCAGGATACGAAATTAATCCGTTCCGAAACTGAGATCGTATCATGAAAATGTTGTAAGGTGGATNAAATATTCTGTAACTTTTGTATTTAAAAAATTATTATTACTTTTATTTTTATTATCATCTTAAACTCCTTTAAAAAATAAATCAAATTACAAACTCTATAATTTATAGAAGTCTTTTCTGTAAATTCTAATAATTGTTTAAGATATTTTCTCATCTTCAGATTAAAAGTCAAACTGATATATTCAAATTTATCCAATATTAATCCTGTAATTAGCACATCAAGATTTTTCAAGCATTTTAAAGTCTTTGGCTTTAGTCAAAGCCAAATGATTACTGTAATGAATCAGGCTAATTTACTGCTACTAATAATAAGGTGATTATAATAAGTAAAAAGTTAATTATAAGCCATGGGCATAGGAGTCATCACCAGTTGGCACCATGAGTAACCACGAATGGTTATATCTAAAATTAAATATGTCTGGATGTGAAGGGTTGGATGGAAGTTCAGGTAGCATAACTGGCAACACATCCACACAGTAAGTAGAATTGTGGGTTTGAGTCCCACTCTGGACCGATTCTTTTCTTTCAGAATATTCTAAACTATTTATTTAATATTAATTTAATTATAATTATTAAATTTAATAAATGATGATACTTAATGTCCACCTCTAGTACCAAATTGTGAGGCTCTGGACAGGTCCGAACCCTCACTAAAATTTGCGTTAAAATAATTGTGTTTTAAAGAAAAAAATATAGTAGTTAGAAATACCTTTTTTTTTTAAAGAAAACGCGATGCTAACTTTTAAACAATAGAAGAATGTAAGTCTGTCGACCATCCCCAGTTGGAAATTGAATTAAATTTTGATTTTGACCTCTCCCATGCCCCCTGAAAGGTTTCAAATTGTCATCAGGTGACAAGGAGAGACCAATCAGAAAAGGATATTGGAGGAAAATGGATAAAACCCTGGAAATTCAAGGATACTACAGCTTCTTCTCCTGAAAGTTCCAAGTGACAAATCTATTGTAGTGAGTGTGTCTCGCGCCCATCTTCATCTCTTGACCTCGGATCGACATCTTTCCATCAATGGAAGTCGACCGCATCATCCTGGAGTCATTGAGACGTCAATGGAAGTGTTCATTCACGAACAAGGGATACTCCTATTGGAATCAATGATCGCGATGTTTTGTAATGTTCTGACGTAATAAAAGGTTGGTGGCGCTCTTGACACCTCGGGCAAAGTGACCTCATTTCACTTTCCCCTTTCTAGCGCTGACCTTCCGCGAGTAACGACTGTGTAATCTTTGTGCACTCTCTGTTCTTTTGTTACACAACCTGTTATGTTAGTCCAACTGCTTTTTTACTAATCTCTCTGAACAACATCCAGGCTAACAACTCCTTCAAAATGGGACTATCTTAAAAAGGAGAGGAAGACCCAAAGGCCTCTGCTACCGTAAAACTTCCAAAATCGCAGAAATCTTGTAAGCATCTTTCGTTTATAATAAACGAGTTGTGTTGTTGTAAACGAGGCACCTATCTCTGACTTAACTGCTCCCACATGTCATTGATTGTTACCACTTGGCAGTCCAGACAGCAATGGAGACGATGATGATATATATCACATATTATCATTAATTACATTTTTAAAATTTCTCCCCCCTCGGCCCCCAAAAAATTACTTAGAATTTAACTATTAATAGTAGCAGTAAAATAGCCTGATTCATTATGACTATCATTTGGATTTGATAAATAACATCAGGCTTTGAAATGTTTATATATGTTCTTAATATACTATAAATTGAAACTCATGCCAAATATTGTATAGCAGGATGGAGAGTTTACTGAGTTTGGGGTTATTAGTGCTTTTTATCAGTAGTACTTTTGATGAATTTATATCTGCCATCAACAGGCAAATAAAGAGTTTTAAAAAGATTGAACAGAAATGTTCTGAGGAGAAAGAACAGAACACATATTATTCAAATTAAAACTTTTGATAAAACCATTAAGAAGAAGCCACTAATTTTTAAATGTGTTTGAAGTTCGAAAAATCTTTATTTGCCTGATGACAACAGATATAAATTCGTCAAAAGTACTTGTGATAAAAAGCACTAATAATGCCAAACTCAGTGAACTCTTTGTTCTGCTATATATGTTCTTGGCGTTATTGCCACTTTTATTAAAACTAGCTTTTGGAAGTTTGTTTTGCCAAGAATTTTAAAATGTTCAAAATTTTCAATGTACTGATGAAGATCAATTGCTATCAGATGAATTCAAAGATGAGAAAATTTGTTATATTGAAAATTTTAAATTACAATATTTGTAAAAAATAACTGACTTTTTGTAATTGTTAAATGTAAAAATTATTCTGCATTATCTCAGTTCATATGTTATATTTCAATTAAACTATCAGTACAACTAAGAAAGAAGACAAAAAACAAAAATTAACAATTTACATTAAAATTCATGTTTATTTAGCACCATTTTCAGTTATTGTTATATCTATTTTGAAAATTTTATCCTGATGATATGTCCCACTACAACAAAACAAACCATAATTTTTTCAATTTTATTTAACTAACTGAATTTAAATTATAATAATGGTGACCTATAATAAGTAGATTTAATATTACAGTAGAGCATCGTTTATCCGAAGGTCGGTTATCCGAAACGTCTGTTATCCGAAAGAATTCCAGTCGACAAATTTAAATTTTCGCCAGTGCAGTGGCGCTGCAATCTTTGGCTATGTCTTCGGCTACTCAAATATTTTACGTTTTTGATACTAAATTAACTTCTGAAGTATAATTTTTTATTGTTTTTATATTTTTCAATATATTTATTTTGTTTGTACAAAATAAAAAAA
>NW_019384606.1:530159-585051 GCF_000671375.1 Centruroides sculpturatus | reverse complement strand
AAATACAGTGGTACCTCAGGATACGAAATTAATCCGTTCCGAAACTGAGATCGTATCATGAAAATGTCGTAAGGTGGATCATCTTTTCCCATACGATTACATGTAAAACCAAATAATTCGTTCCAATGCGAAAAACATACTCAAATTAAAGCCAAGTAATACATTAAAAAAAATAACTGTAGTAAGAAAAACAAATGAAAAATGCGAACTTATGTAACGTCGTATGGTGAGTTTTTGTTCGTATCGTGGAGCAAAAATATGTTCGAATTTCATGTCGTATCCTGAAAATTTCGTATGCTGGGGCATTCGTAACCTGAGGTACCCCTGTATTTATACATTATTATCTATACCTTTTTTGAGCAATCTATGATGATAAGCCTAAAAATCTTTAATATCATGCTTAGGAATGAGTGTTCAAGTTCAGGGGACCTATTCTGAGTAGTATTGTTAAGCTAACGAATACGATAAAAACCAGTTTCTATCGGAACCATGTGATTAACATTTAATCAACTGTAAAAATGCTATTCCGAGCCATACATTTTGTTTTTAGTCCTGATAGCCATGTGCGATAACTAAGCTCTTGTTATCAATCACTCTCGAGCTGCCGTTATGAACGTAACGAAAGTATAAACAACATGGCATCTTTTGGTGTAAGAATGATTTTACTTCACGAGCAATTAGAGAGAGAGTTAATAAACTATGTTGTTGTATTGCTTAAAAATAATTACCTTAAATATTTATGAATATTGTATGAATAATGTAATTGCTTTCTTGTTAAAATTTAAAGTAAGTAGCTATAGCATGAACATTATTTCTGAAATAAGTTTCATTTGCATATGTATAAATTAAAATGATAGTCATATATTTATATATTTATATTCTAAGCTCTCAGTTACTTTTTGCCATCTTTCTGGNGTTAAAATTTAAAGTAAGTAGCTATAGCATGAACATTATTTCTGAAATAAGTTTCATTTGCATATGTATAAATTAAAATGATAGTCATATATTTATATATTTATATTCTAAGCTCTCAGTTACTTTTTGCCATCTTTCTGGGTCTTTTTGTGAGCCGACTTCATCGGAATTCAGACGGTCGACTATTTCTTGCCACAATTTCTGGCAATCTTTTACGGTAAAGAAAGCATCTAACTTCCGTGAAATTAATTTAGGGTTGTCTTCTATAAAATTAACAAGCATCTCAAACTGGCTACTTGTAGTTTGCTTTAAAATGTTGAAGAAAGGCCAATGAACATTGGCCTTTCTTCAACATTTTAAAACAAAACTATTTCACTAGTGCTGGTACATGACAATGCTAAAACCACATGCTTCTCTTAGAAAATAGCAGGTTGCAGTCACGTGACAAAAATACAATGTTAACTAAACTGATTGGTTAAAGCATAACAGATATCGATAGCATGGAACCCAAATGCATCTTGACTGACTACCCATAGTGAAATCCACTTAATGTGGAGCACAGAATAGTGATTTGTCTAAGGTTCGTTAACTGCCTTTCGCTAAGGGGACTTATTGAATGTCCCGTGTATCACTTTTGTTGACATATCAGAAGAGCTCAGAATAGGTCCCCAGGCTTGATACAGTGCCACATTTATTGAAAGAGTGTTCAAGTTCAGACTTGATACTGTGCCACATTTATTGAAAAAGTGTTCAAATTTAATAGAAACTGGAGCTTGAACAACTGGAAAGCTTCTCTATGATCAAATAATTGACTAGAGTCAAATTACTATATATTACTATATATATATATATATAAATTACTATATATTACTTTATATATAAATTACTTTATATTACTATATTACAAAATATGTGTCAAACTAGCAAATGGCCAGATTATCAAGGTTGTATGGTAATTGTGATGCTTGTGTTGTGTGTGTTTTAATTTTCCTGAATATTTTACTAACCTTTTTCATTAACTTTAATGCAATGTTGTTTTTAATGTATTTTCAGCTGTCTAGTTGTCAAATTTTATTTATTGTCTCAAAATAAAACCACAATACTTACTCAGCACTTGATTTAATAAACACACAAACATTTTTAGCCCCATTTTGGGCCTTCATCAAGTAGTACAGTCATCCTAAAGTCAACAAATTCATAAAATTAAAAAAATTCCTAAAATGTTTTACAAGAACTTTCCATTGGCAGCATGACATAATTTAAAAGGAACATTTCCATACAAGATGCATCTTTAAGTGATTAAATTAATGAAAAATCTTTAAAATAATGTATTTATCATCATTAAGAATTAAGTGAATGAATAAAAAACATACTGTTATGCCTTTGGTAATATAAAACTATTATTGTTAATCCCAATAGAATAGCCCTATAAATCTCTATTGCTTTAGCTGTCCAAAGTGTACACTGGTCAAAGATCTTTCATATGAGTTTAGCATCATTCCAACATGGGGATATCCTGGGGTCTGAAGCAAATTGGGTCACAGTGCCACATCTTTTTTTGGAGATGTCATATTATGATCATTAATTCTAGGCCCAATATAGATAATCCAATACGATCCTTAATTCTAGCTCCAATATATATAGCCAATATAGATGAGACACCTATTGAACCTGTAATCATTTAAAGGGATTTTGTTCACACTTGGAGCTCATGTTATCTGCAGCATCTTTATCATTAGGTAACAATTGAAATACAATGAGGCATCTTTTATACATAAAACTTTACTATTTTGGTATACCTGGTGAAGTTTATGATCATAATTAAGGATGGTGTGGTCTATATTCTTCCTATTTGTTGATGTCCTATTGGCTATAGGCACCCATAAATTCAAGCAAGTGTGATTATAGGAGAAAAGCAGTATTTGCTAGTGCAATGTGCTTAATTTCTTCTAATTTATGAATGGTGTCAGATTCATCAAAACAATGCATGTAAGCACACTTTACTACAGTTCTAAAGGCTGCAGTTTTATAGTGCATAAGATCAGATGAGTTAGATGGTATAAAGAAAGGTTGGTGAGAGGGTTTATAGTAAATTTGAGTTATTAAAAGCTAGCTATCAATGTCTATGTAGTATGCCTTTATATTACTAGATTGTTCTAAGTTAAGAGTTGGCCATATCTGCTGTTGGTGAAAGCATTTAAAACATCCTGGATGTTAGGTTTGACTTTACAGACTAATAAAATATCATCAATATACCTAGTGTATAATAATATGGTAGAAATTCTGTCCAGGGCCTGTTGCTCCAAAAGTCAGATAACCAATTTGCATAAATCACCAGAGAAGAGAGCTGGGTATCCATGGGTACCCCAAGTTTTTGGATGTAAACATGCATATCAAAGGAGAAAAAAAGGAGTAAAGCACAAGTGTGCAAGTTCCAGAATTTGTTGTGAAACTTTCTTGCTTTTTTATGGGAAGAAAATAAGAAATCCCATAATGCACAAAAACAAAGTTCAAGGCAAATAAAAGGAAACATTGATTCAAAATTGAGTAATTTAACCTTTTCTCTCCCACTGGAAAATATTTCATAACCTTAGTGTTATATGAAAATTGCCACTTGATGATATATCATCATCAAATTTTTTTAATTTTAATGAAAAATTTTAATTTTAGATTGCAGCTCTTTACAGTACATGCATTGTTACTCTCTGTTTCACATATTTTTAATTAGATGGCAGTGCCAATTAATATATATATATATATATTAATGCATTATATTTTGTTTACTGTTATATCGGTAAATCCTACATAAATATTTATTATTTATATAATTTATGGTATTGTTTAAAAATAAATAAAACCATACAATAAATTATATAAATAATAAATATATATATAGGTTTTCGTGATAAAACGATAAACAAAACTTTAAAAAAATACAAATGAATGAAAGTAAACCATGAAAAAACGAAACATCATACATGATTTTTCTTTTGTTATTGTTAATTATCTACTTGGACTTTACTTATTAATAGGACTTAATACTGGTGTTTAAAGATTGGCACTGCAATGAGAGTTAGTTCAGGAAAGAACAAAATTTCTTTATTATATCACCTGTAGTAATAATTTCTGTGATATAATAAAGGTGATATAATAAAGGAAATTTTGTTCTTTCCTGAACTAACTCTCATTGCAGTGCCAGTCTTTAAACACCAGTATTAAGTCCTATTAATAAGTAAAGTCCAAATAGACAATTAACAATAACATTAGAATTTAAGGACAGTAAGGCTTTTACAATTACATGATTTTTCTTTGTTTAAAATTTATAACTGAATATAATTACACAAAAAATTATACAATATATGTGTAAGAATTATGAAAAGAAAACAAACCATAAGGATTGTGAAACAATAAAACAAACCTGAAAATAACAAAAGAATGCATGTGTTTCTTTGTTTGGAAAAATTATAAACAAACAAAATTATAAAGTTTTGTATAGAAAATCAAATTTTTTTGAAATTATCATTTTTTATTATTTTTGTTTTTTAAACACATGCTTTTTTCATAATATACAAGGTCTGTTCAAAAAGTATCAAACCTTTTTTTTTCTGCATAAACCAATGATGCGCGAGAGGCCTTCGTCGGTGGAGTTGTGGAGGGGACAGTCATGCACAGCCCTGAATTTTTTCCCGCCTGCAGGAAGCGTCAGTCATTGGCAATCGGCCTATGAGTGACTCCTTTGGTGGAGTTGTGGAGGGGACAGTCATGCACAGCCCTGAATTTTTTCCCGCCTGCAGGAAGTGTCAGTCGTTGGCAATCGGCCTATGAGTGAGGTAGTGTAATGCGCTCTCGTCGAATTCCACTAAGCTGGAAAATGACTCAACAACGTGAACAGCAATATTACATTAAATTTTGCCAAAAACCTTGGCGATACCCAAGCGTAAACCATTCGCAAGATTCAGCAGGCTTTCAGGGACGATCCTCGAGGCCATAAAAAGCACAGCAGCAATATCAAAGGTCATGTTGACAGTTTTTTCAACTCACGACAAACCACCTCACGAGTTTGTCGTGAGTACGCACCACAAGGCCAAACCATCGCAAAGGAGTACTACCAGGAGGTCCTTCGTTGTCTTTCCGATACAGTGCGACGCAAACGACCGGATCTGTGGTCGATCAAAACGTGGCAGCTCCATCACAATAACGCATCCGCCCATTCTGCGCATCTGATTCGGGCTTTCGTCGCCAAACATAACACTCCTGTGGTTCGTCACACTCCGTACTCTCCCCACATGGCTCCATGTGACTTTTGGCTATTTTCCAAGCTGAAAATGCCGCTAAAAGAAACCCGAATTTAGTCGAGAAAAGACATCATGCGGAATCCGACGGACCGGCTGATGGCCATTCCAAAAGATGCGTTCCAGCAGTGTTTCCAGCAATGGCAGGAACGCTGGGAGAAGTTTATACGTTACCAAGGAGACTACTTTGAAGGGGATTAGGGTTTTGTACCTCAAAATCAATAAATTTATTTTTGCCGACCAAAGGTCCGATACTTTTTGAACACACCTCGTACTTTGAAATTACTTTTTGTACTAAAATATGGATCTTATTTAACAGGATTATCATAACCATTAAAGTGTCAGTTAATTTTAGACTTGTGAAATTACACAAACGTTAAAACATAAACATTAACTTTGTGATATAAATAAGAATTGTTTTTCATAAATTACATCAATATGTATAAATCTAATACCAAAATGTAAAGGACAAACTACTTCTTCAAGCTAGCTCAATGACAAAGTTGAATGAATAAAAATAAATTATTTTATCTACTGTCAAAGTGTAGTATAAGATTACAAACAAACAATAAGTGAAAATTTGTAACTAATATTTGATATTAATGAATAAAAACTAAATAATCATAAACTATACAAACATTTGTATACAGGATTTTTTTCCAAAATGGTACAATAAAAATTGAATTTTTAACAAATTTTTAAAAATAATATGTCTAGTGAGCTTGAGTGACTGATATTTTCCTTGAACATTTTCAAGCTAAAAGTACAGTAGAACCAGTTGAGAGAAGGGTTAAGTTCCCTATCAAGTTAGTTTAATGTCATGCAATTTAAAGATAAGATCAATGAGGTTGGTTATTGTATAGGTGTACCCTTTGAGCTGGTTGGCCAGAAGATAATGGATTCTTCTGTAAAGGCAGCCATACACGTTAAGTTAATCCTCAAAGGATTAGCCATGCATGCCTGACCTTGAGTAATTCCTGATAGTGTGTGGGGAAAATTTAACAGTTTTGGTGAACTGTACCAACCACCGAAGTAAAATCGAAAAACCATTTGATTTTCCTGAGCAGTGTCAGACTGCGCAGGCCGACTTTAACGTGTGTGCCATCATTTCGTTCAGTTGTGAGACCGCTGAGTTTAGTTAGAACAATGTCTCGTGAATGTTTGGAAGAATTATTTTCTATAACCTTATTAACTTTTATTATTTATAACCTAAAAAATTAATTTTTCAGATTATAAATTATTTTCAGATCAAAAATTTCTTAAGTAAATTATTAGAAAACTTCTCAATTCATTTCTTCCGTTTTCATAAAACATCTTGATACTCCATATCATTTTCTTTTACATTTTAAAAAATTTATTGTTTTAATATCCAAGTAAATTAAAACATGACAACTTAAAATAATATTTTAACAATAAGACAAAGTTTACTAAATTATAAAATTAATTTGCAATAATAATTTTTACAATTTGTACTAATATCAGATGTGGTTGAGAATTATTAATATATATTCGTCTATAAAGTTTAATCCATGAATTTTTTTGGTAGTAAAATCGACTTGCCATTGATCTTTCGCTGATAACTGATGCTTTTTAACAGAATCTATAGCTCAATATTTCTCTTGAAAAATTAATTTTGTGATCTGAAATAATTTCATTAAAAAATTATTCATATGAAAAATTAATTTTGTGATCAGTGACTACTATTTACACCATAAACTTCTATGCATGCTTTTTTCCCCGCGAGTTTTAATAGAATTTGTTGCCAATAAACATCCAAAAATAGCCAGTATGTCATCATCAGATGCCATGGCCGACTGACTGACTGAGAGACAATGGCGTAGCGAACATAACTGGCATCCAGGGCATGACACTATATTGGCGCTCCCCCTCCAATTTGGATCCTGAAAATCTGGCCTCCCAAATCTTGTTTGTCTTGGAGACCATTTGGCACACCTCTGCGAGTGGCACCTAGGCACGTGCCCTACTTGCCCCACCCTAGCTACACCTCTGCTGAGAGATTTTTTTCTTCATGTGTGGGCGATAGGAAATTCTGAAATTCCTCAAGGTCAGGCAGCCTCAAAAGATTAACTTAACATGTATAGCTGCCTTTAGGAACATCAGGGATATGACAGGGCATAATTGCTGGCCCAGTTTGTGTGTCTTTGCAAATGCATATACCCTCAGGGTATCCAGGGAGCTGACCATCAAGCTTTTGAGACCCAGAATTGTGTCAAGGACAGTATGATTGAATCTACTGATCCTATTTTGGAGTCACACAAAAAAATCATCAACTAGCTAAGATTTGGTATCATCATTATGTTTAAGAAGCAGGAAGACATGCATTGATCTCTTCATAACAACTAATGCCTAATAATAAATACAGGTAACCCCCATATAACACGGCACTTCTATAGCACGGATTCACTCTAACGCGGTTTGAAAATTGGGAACATCCCCCGTATAACACGGTGGTTTTATAGCACGGGTTCACTCTAACACAGTTCGAAAATTGGGTAAAACCCTCGTACAACATGAAATGTAATAAAGAGTGCGTTCTTTTATACTTCCACGTAACTCCGCGCAAGCATTCTAATTGTTTTCCTGGCTACTTTGAATGCTCTTTCAATAATAATCCATTTAATGGTTAAATTTTACAATTACAATTACAATTACAAATGATCAATTTGCTGACGATCACGCCAAAACGCCGACCTCAGTGCCTTCCCTTTTTTACAATACAATTACAAATACAATTGGAACCCTTCTTTTGCTTCTAAAAGCTCATTTTAGAATTATAGATTCCTCCATCATTCCTAAATGCCTACAAACAGCAGCGCACTCCCGTTGCAGAGCGACCGCTATTAACGAATGCACCCAAAAACTGTTACCAGTTGATGATGCTCATGCTGAGATCATCATATAGGATGAATAATCCTCTGGTAAAATATTTACGTAAATAATAAATAAGTATTTTACCTATGTAAAAAATGAATAGTAAATCCGATTTAAATAAGGATTTAACAGCATGTTTTTAATTTTTGGAACCTAACCCCCCTTTTTGCACTAGTTCTTTGCTTCGTATAACACGGATTCGCATAACACTGCAATTTTTTGGAACGTAACTCCCGTGTTATACTGAGGTTACCTGTAATTTTATTTATTTGTATTTCTAGTCTTCTTTGTAAAGCAAGATTATAATTGGTCTGTTTTTAAGTATGTCTGCAATTGCATTTTTAATGCTATTGTACTGTACATAAATACAGTGAATACATCAGAACAGATTAATGTATGTACTGTATGTCTGAAAGTGTTGAGTCTAAATGAATGTGTTTTTGATAGAACTTTATCTGGATTGGTTTATGTTATCTATTGTCTATGAGTGTGTTTGTGATGCAATAGCTATACTTGAGCCAGTAGTGCATTTGTCATTGGTGGCTAAGAGATATTAAAACATTGTAAAATATGAACCTCTGCACAATCCACAAACCTGGATCTTGTTAACATGAACAACATACGAGCTAGTGTTATGCTGAGGATATGACACAAGTATTATTTTTCATTACAGATGTGAGTATGTTTATATTCCTAAAGACAGGTAGTTATAAATCATCTGTCCCTGAAATGAGGAACATATATGTTTCAGCAAGTGCCCACTCTGGGTCAGACTCTGCTTGTAGGTTACTCTTTGCTTCATTTCTTCCTATAGACCTTACTGGGTGGTTTAGGTTGACTACTGAAAGCTTATGCTCTGCTCTATGGTACTGTTCTATGATTCAATGAAATTACCAAACACTTATATAACGAACGAACTGGATAAATATACTACTAATAAAACACACCTTTAATAATCCAGCTAATAAAAATTAATAATGTAAAAACGTTTTTGATCATTTCTTAACGATCATCTTCAGTTAACTTATTATTATTATTATTATTATAGAAGATAATAATAATTATTATTATATGTTGGGTTTAGTAGGTAATATTATTATTAATTATTATTATTATTATTATCTTCTATATATTATCTTCTATATCATTATATCTTAATTATTATTATTATTATTATCATTATTATTAGATAATAATAACAAAACTGAAGCAATATGGTAAAATCAATTTGTCTTTCATATAACAAAAGATATGCTTCCTTATATAGTAAAAATTTGATTAACTATACTGGTCCGGTCATCAATAGGATATTAAAATCCAGTTTTTTTCATTTGTTTATCTAGTTACTGTTTAGAAAACAATGTGAAAAGAACAAACAAACCTTCTATCAACCACACAGTTAAATTACTTTAAAATTTGTATTTTTACAAAATATCTTTAAGAAAAATCAAACTAGTTTCCCAAAAATATATAAAAATTTACTTTATTATATAAGTTATTAAACTTTTTAAGAACCAAAAAATATAAAAACTTTAATTTAAACATTTCTTGGATGAAAGGTATGTGTTGGACTCTGCACCAAACTTTTATATCTCAGTTCCTCAAAAAAATTATTTTTTATAATTTAACATAGGTTATTTAGGATAAGTATATTTTAATTTATATAGCAAGAAATTCAGTTAGCTCATTATATCATATCACTAAATTATCTTCTAATGTTATTGTAAAATTATGTTCATTTTAATCATAATATCAGAAATACAGGACAGATTATATATGACAATTCTGTAACTATTTAGTTACATATATATCCTATCAAAGTTTTTTAATGACAGGAAAGGAAGTATAATTTTTTTCTAAATTTTATAATTAATTTGATGAGAAATCACTCTGCTTAAACTTAAATAACTAGTTTAAGATTACTCTGTAAAATGTAAAATAACCAAAAAACATAAAATGCATCTAACAAAAAAAAATTAATGTAAATATTAGGGCTTTTAAAAAGTATCCGCAATTTTTTCATAAATTATAAAATAACAATTAAAAAAATCCATACCTGCATCAATTTCCCATAAAGTTCCCCTTCAGTTCATTAAATCACTCCCACAGTTTTGGAAGCTTCTGGATACTGGAAGAAAAAAGTTTTGGTTGGAACCACATATAACAACACACATACTGCCTACATCATCTTGAAGTTTCCAATAAAATGTTATCCTTATAGATTATCCTTTATAGTCCAAAGAGATGAAAAATCAAACAGAGCAAGATCTAGATGTTTCAAGATTTGATATAGTTATTGGAGCATTATAAAAATGTAGATAGCAAATAAGGTTCACATTTTCATATAATAAGGCATGTTTGAAAATAATACTATGCAGTTTATGCTAATCATTGGCTTCAGCCTGTCAACTAAATCCAGCATTATTTAGAATCTTTTTCTAAATATAATTCTGCATTATTTAGTACAAAACTTTTCTCCACATAATTCTCCATTATTGAGTCTTCATATCAATAATGATAAATATCAATTTAGTTATGTTTTGCTCTTCTTGAGCAATCAATTTCATATTCTCAGTTTTATAATGATACATCCAAATAATCATCACCAGTGATATTTTGGAAAAAGGTTTTCATCAAGTGTAGTAAAAGCTCAAAAACTATTTGAAAATACTCACAAATCAATTCTTCTCTGTCTTATAGTACAATATCTCATTATGTACTGGTACATACTTTATAGAATTTCAAGCTGTTGTACAGTTGTATGCATAGTCATGACAAATGTGCAGCATGACTGCTACTTTCATTTATCTTATGATTATCTAGAATCATCATACAAATACATTCCTTATAATTATCTGTTATTGTTGAGTATAACTATTTCAATGCATTTTACTTTTAATAATTTTTGGAATTTTTCAATCAAAATATAAATGATACATTATGATAAAATTATGACAAAAATGAATTTTATTAATTTTTTTAGTCAGAAAAAGTCAGTGAAGTTGAACTAAAAATTTTTTAAGACATATTATTTTAAATAATTACATAGCTTTCTCTAAGAAATTAATTTAGTTTTTCAAGTGTTTGAATACAACATCTTTAAAATGCTACAGTTTAAATAATAAATTAAAAATTCTTAAAGAATGTGCAGTAAATCATCACAAACAAAAATCAGAATACAGAATGCTGTTACTTGTTGCAAATATTTATATAATGTGGATTGTGAATCATTCTCCTTGACTTTTGGTATATGCACATTCAAATTCAACAAATCATTACAAAATTATTTAATAGTATATGTAAACATTTGTGACCTAAGTCACTGCAATAGATTTATAAAATATACATTGCGGATACTTTTTGTAGTAAACTTAATATATCTGTTGGAAACATAATTTTGATTAAAAAAATATTCTGTCTTTCAGAGATATTATAAAAATAATATTTTACAATAATATTAGTTTTTCTAATTAACTGATTTAAAATATTAATATTGTAATATATATTGCAATATTAATCAGTAATTCTAAAATAAATAATTTGTTTAGCAATTTTAAAGCAGTTAAAATAGATTCTTAAATTTATTACAAATATTCATAATCAATAAATGGGTAAAAAAGGTCATTCAAGTATGATGTCACCAATTTCAAGTCCATTTTGGCTGCCTATCCAATCCTATCACATTTTTTTCACCAATTTTTAGACACTCCCATGCTGATATCACATTTAATTTGATCTACCACTCATAATATAAAAATCAAGCTTTTCTGAAAAATAAATCTACAGTATATTAATTCATTCATATTTCCTGCCAAGGTGAGGCTAATTTTAAAACTAGGCCAATAGAAAACAAAAATGAAATTCACTGATTTACCACAAAAGAGTATATACCACAAAAAATTTTTACATATCCTTCATCCCAAGTGCAGATGTCATATTTGAATGACCTGAAATGACAATGTCATAACCATTTATCAAACAGGTAACTTCAAACTTATACTAATACTAATATCAAATTCTTGTTAAGTATTAACAAGAACATACAGGCCTATGTTAGTTTTAACATATTTCATAGTATATTTATATATTATGTAAAAATCATACTAAATGAAATAAGAAAAATTTTGTGTGTGTAATATGTAGTGACTTCTTAATTTACATGTTTAAATAATGTGAATTTAAAATACTGCACAGCAAGAACATTTACAGAAAGCACTACAAGAAGCTAGCATGATAAACTGTTATTTTCTTTCTCTGCTTTTTCTTTTGCTAAAAATTATTAATTGATTTCTATTAGAAGTACATAAGTAAAAATAAACACAAAAGCAAAAAAACTTATCTTGTAAATATCACCAAGATAACCTTTTTCTTTCAGCAAATAGTAAGACAAACATTTTCAGGCAAATTCACAGCTAAACCTCAGGTCCAGTTTCATCACTACATACAATTGTGTTCTATTTTGAAAACTTAGTTAATTCTCACATCCTAGCTGTTATTCATACTGACATATGCTATTACAAAATAAAATAGTTATTCTTGTAAATTTGAATTACATTCTAAAATTTACAAGAATAATTATTTTATTTTGTAATAGTATATGTCAGTATGAATAACAGCTAGGATGTGAGAATTACTTTTACAGGCATATTATAGCATTGTTAGCAATTATTTATATTATGCACAAATTTAAATTGTGGAAGATACTTTTAGAATGTAATCCTCTATAAATTAAGAAGTCACTGTAACAACAGAAATGACATTAACCTTTTAATGCCAGATAGCATCTCCTTAGGATCTTTATGTCAGCTTTTCTAATGATTTTTTAAATTATTAAATTTGTTGTTTATGTAGATTTTAATTATGAAAGATATCAATACAAAATAATATATTACTCGAACTATAGTATTACTTAAATATTTTAATATTTAGAAAATTACATATTTTCATTTCTTATGTTTTTTTACTGAAAAATTATCATTAATTTATATTTTATCCAAATTCATTTAATTTTAAATATTTTCAATATTAAAAAAATTTAATCTTATTTCATATTATCTTTCACTTATATATAACTTTCAACAAAAATATATTTGTTTAAATACCACAAATATCTGTTAGATTATTTTGAGAAAAAATTAGAGGCTGAAGAAAATCTGAAATTAAAAAGCTCATTCATAAGTGGTATTTTAAGTTATTAAGTAATTAATAAGGTGTTCATAAAATATATCATTTAATGCAAAAATTATAATGGGGATTTTAAATACATTTTATTTGTGATATATTTTAAAACATATGCTAATATAAAATTTTAAAAAATTACAATAAAAATTTGTTAGAATTCATATGAAGGATAAAAGAACTTTTTAAATGTTGATTTTAAGTAATTGGTATCAGTGCTGTATCTGGGCAGATGCAACAGGTGCACCCGCACAGGGCCCACTTGGAAAGGGCTCAGAATGCATGTATTTGTTTTATTATTTTCCCAAACCTAATTAATTAAGGGTCCCTTGCACAGGGCACAGGAATGGCTAGTTACGGCACTGATTGGTATCAAAGAATATTAAAAATTTTAATTATTTCTCTCTCTTTTTTTTAATCTCAAATATGTATATCAATCTTGATTACAAGTTACCTTATTTCTCTCTAGTCTAGGATATCATATAAATTAATAGTATTTTTTTATTTATTTTTTTATCACAAGTAAAGTTTTAGTTTTTTTTTCATAATTTTATTTTTTTCCTTTAAATAGCTTCTTACAAAGTACTGGAATGAAAACAATTAAATCCTGTAAACCTTAAAAGTCCAATATTGACACCTTTAATAGAAAAACAAATGTTTTTGACTGTACTCCAGTCTTCTTCAGGTTTGTAAAACCAGCGAGAATCGAACATGTGAATGCAAAGAATAAAATTACAAATTATTTTTTAAAAATATGGAACAGCATGCATAGAGATTGATTTTAAACATATGGAATACTCCAGGCATGTGTAAAAAAAAAAAACAGATGTGTACGTGAGTTACCATGGCGGTGGAATGATCACAGTAACAAAAACATTGATGTAAACAAAATAGAGGGAGGGGTGTTGTGGTTATTAACTGCTGGTCTAAGTGTTGCCCGTTTCTTCATAGCAGTACTTCCATGCATGAGATACATTGATAACATCATCCAAGTTAATACAATTGGCATGTAATCCAGCTTTGTAAATTTCCAAAGCCTCAAGGTTTCAAAGGTGTTCAATCCGGTGAGATGATCTGATCAGTTTGGCATCCTGGAGGTGAACTCATACGTCAGGGTCTATGGCATAGATGGATAGGGCAGTACTGCCCTATCCATCTAGGCCATATTATTATCAATTTCATATTTGTGTTCTTGTAATCTTTTACTAAGAGAATGCTTCGAGGACCCAATGTAAACCAAACCCCTTTGAAACCTGTTGTCCCTGAGAGGAACCATGTACACACCTGGAGCATGATTTTTATTGATCTTGTCTTTTCCATTGCACAGTAGCCCATGTAGCAGTATACCATGCTTGACCTCCTGTAAGCAATGTTTGTGCTGGTACGGGTAGCAATCTCCCTGTATATGGAGTTGAAGTGCTGGATGTACTCCACAACCATGTGGAAATCTGCATTATTGAGGTTGTGTGTTCTGTTGGGCGCAACTTGCATGTTAGATGTGTCATGTGTAACTACATGTGTGGAGTAAGCACGAGAAAAGTTGTGTATCAAGTTCCTACTATACCCGTGCTGTATGGCTATGTTTTCAATGCGTTTTAACTCTGCCATGGTGTCCTCCCATCTGGTGTGGTGTGTGAATGCCCTTCTTGTTAGGGCATGGAAGGCAGCGATTTTATAAGAGAGAGTCAGCAGTGTCTGCTGGGATAAACAATGGCATATAGCATGAATGGCTTGTAATGGGTGCTCATTTCTATCTGAGCACCATTGAGACGAATGTTTATATCCAGAAAGTGAGCAGATGTTTTACTCTTCTGATCCAGCTTGATGGTGAGGCCATAAGGATTGTAATTCATGGAACACGTGAACTGGTTTATGTCTGGTTCCACTTTCCATATGATGAAGAAGTCATCAACATACCTCTTGTATACCAGAATATTTGAACTGAACAGCAGTATGACTTTTTCTCAAGCTACTGTATCACCAGCTCGCATAAATCCCAAAAGAGGGCTGCCCATAGGCACGCCCTGTTTTTGTAAGTAACTATTGTTATTAAAGTGAAAAAAGGAGGTATAGCATAAAATATGTGCTAGCTCCAAGATGTGTTTATGCTGTGCATTCGCCCCAGGGTAGAGATTCCCACTGGTTTTACAAACCTGAAGAAGACCAAAGTACGGTCAAAACATTTGTTTTTCTATTAAAGATGTCAATACTGGGGGCAGTTAGAAACCATGCTCCCACCCTCAATCAGTTTAATTCATATGTATTTATATAATTTTTGTATTACTTATATCATTCCAGCACCATGGTAAAGGGGCATGCATATCTTTGTACACATATGCTTGGAGTGTTCCATTGGTTTAAAATCCATTTGTGCTGTTCCATTTTTTGAAAATAATTTCATAATTTTGTTCTACGCATTCACATGTTCAAATCACACTGGTTTTTTAAACCTGAAGAAGACCAAAAGTATGGTCAAAAGCATTTGTTTTCTATTAAATATTTACTACTGGACTTTTAAGGTTTATGAGTGTTAATTTATATACGTTCCAGTATGCATATAAGAAAGTTGTTTTAACTTAAGTCAATACTGGACTTTTAAAGATTAGGAGATTTAATTTTTTTTTATCAAAACATTTAAAAAAACATACATTTTCTTATTTTTTTTGTATTGATTTTGTAAGATATTATGCAAAAACTAAACATCAAAATCTATGAAACTTAATACAAGTAGCCCTTGGTTTACACCGCAGTTCCATTCCTACAAAAGCCGGTGCAAATCGAATCGGCGTAAAATGAATCCATATTTACAGTGAGGTATAGGGTTAGGTTCTACATAAGTGAAAAATAAGCAAATAATTTTGTTTATTAATACAATATAATACAAAATACATATAAATTTAATTCTTAAAATGTATTTTATCATAAAATAAAGTGAAATGTTTCTATTAAAAACTTTTAATTTCGGATCTCACATTTTTCGGAAAAAGTATCCATCTTTAATTGTTTACATTTTTGTTTTCTTTCATTAATAATTTCAGAATATGGTCAAATGGATGCTATGATGCTCCTTTTTACATTAGCACTTTGCTACCAATACTTGTCTAACTCACAAAGTTCATCTATCAAATTTTCCATAGTTGAAAGGATACGCTTTAGATCAGCCGTTTTCATAATTCTTGGAGTTTCTTCTTTGTCGTTCTTCTGTAGCTCTATGTCTGGTCCACAGCTCATTTAAATCTAACAGTTCATGGAACATTCTCTATTGGTCTAGATCTGACCAATCCCAACAAGCCACAATTCTGCTACGACACGTGGTGTTGTAGTGGACTCGTATCTCACTAGGATTGGTCAAATCTGGACAAAATCTAGTCAAATCTACATAGGAAAAATCGGTAAATTACACAGCAAAATGGCGAATTGCGCAGCGGCGTTATTGTGAATCAGCATAAATTGAACCAGCGTAAACTGAGGGCTATCTGTATTATGATTAAATAGAGTACTTAATACTGCTTATTGAGAAAACCAAGCTTTGTAATTTTTATTTCCAAAACATTTTTGACTCTCTTCAAGTCAGCATCAGCCACAGATCTGTTTACAACATCCAATGGAATACAGAATAAACCAGAATTGAACCAGCACATTTAAATTCAAAACATCATATGAGATATATATGTAATGCCATTCATAACATCCAACAGAACACAAAAAATTGAAATAAACTATTCCCAAAATAAAAATTAAAAAAACTGGTTTCTTTAATAAGCAGTAATAAGCACTCTAAAACCTAAAAATTTTATGATATCAAAATTCATCATATTCTCAAATTCTCCAGTGACAATAGACAAAGAAATTGCAGTTTTCATTATATCTAAAAAATATGTAAATTTTAAAACAGTGATCACTTATTATGACTACTATTAGAAATAATAAAAGACTAAAATATGTTGAAATTCACAATTCATTATTTTAAATTATAATAATTTTTTCACATTTTTATGACGACTAATATTATTGCAATTTCAATACTAAGAAATTTACATAATAATAAAAACTAGTGTATTTATATACTGTATTTATTTGATTCTAAGCTGCACCTCAATTTCTCAACAGTTTTTATAAAAAAATAAAAAATACCAGTACTAAGATTTATTTATTGTAATATTTATAGTCTATCTATCTATATTCGGTTTATGGCATCTGATGTCACCTTTCAATTTCCAGGAACCCTCTCCATCTCTCTCTATCCATACACCATTCCGCTTTAATCCCTTTTTCATTACATGCTAACTTTACTACGTCGTACCAAGTTTGTCTGGGTCTTCCTCTCTTTTTCCTATTTTTGTGAATTGTATTCCATTGACAGTTTTGGGAGTTTCTTGTCACTCATTCTTTTCACATGTTCAAACCAAACAAGTTGTTTCCTCTTTATTTCTTCCAAAACCCTCTCCTTCAATCCCTTTAGATCTGATTCTCTCATTAGTTATTCTTTCTCTTTTTGAAATTATGCATGATCTTCTCAACGCATCCTTTGAGAAGATTCTGCACGATTTTAATCATGCAAAAAAAGGGGGAAAAATGGATGATCTTAAAGATCATCCATTTTGTTTATCTCCTTTTTTTATAGATAGATGACATCTATCTAATATTTATAGTAAGTTCAAAAAAATGAGAAGTAACAAGAAGTGAAGAATTTGTTTAAAAAAAATTTTTAAATATATAATTTAAAATAAATTTTAATTGCTCACACTATAATATTGGGAAAATTATTCATCAGCCACACTATTGCAGATGACTTGGAACTAGTGTTGGCATCATCATTTTTCAAAACTAAGTCATTTTCTATGCCATCCATTGCATTTGTAATGCAGCATTTTTTAAAGGAATAAATTATTATTTCACTGGGAACTTTTTCCAGGTATCAGATGCCCATTCCATAATTTTTGAAACACTTGTATTCTTTATTTTCCCAGAAGTGGTTAAAGTATGGTTTTCCAAATGTAGCTAATTTTCATATTCTTTTCTTATGTAGTCCTTAATTACAAGACTTCTTGTTACAATAATCAAGCAGCTAGAGTTGGCTTGTCATGCCACCCAGGATTATCACTAATTCAAAATTTTTTTGCTTCAATTTATTTTTTAAAGAATTAAAACACCTCAAAAAATTAAAAATACTACAAAATAAGCAACCCAATATTATCCGAATAAGCAAGCCCACTTTTTGGAGACATTATAATAAACAATTAAATAAATAATTTAATAACTAAAATAGAAAAAAGTGTAGCTTAGAATCAAATAAATACAGTATTTTTTTAATATAATTTCAATTTATTAAATATATTATATTGTAGTGTCCTGCTACTATTAAATATTATTTTGTTCACTAATCCCGTATCGGAATTTTCCTCAATTGTCGTGTACCTGGATTATTGTATTTTATTCTGTTTGTCACGTACCAGGGTCACTAGTAATTGTTTCCATCATTGCGTGGATCACATGGAGCTACTATGTTGGTTTGTGATTGGATTATTTTTAGCTATGTCTAGCTCACATGACTAGGATGGCATGGAGGTATAAATTGGAGGAGCGCTATGTGCAGAACATTTTTTTCTTGTCTCCGATCGTCGGTTTCTCACGTGAAGGGACTACAAGCTCAACTACAGACAGTGAAGAAGAGAGGTAAGGACCAACAAGTTTTTTGAAAGAGTGAAGTGTTTTTCGCTACAAGGACATTGTTTGAACTCACAGCCTAACTGCTAGAGAAATCTCTTACAAGTGGTTACACTGTGCTACGAGTATTCTTTGTTGAGGAATTTTTCCACTCAAAAATTCAATCACCACGTGTCTACGGATAGCTCTCTACATTCATTAGGAGAATTGCTCATTGAATGATCAGCATATGTTCCCTTCAATGTAATTTATTGTACAATATATTTAGCAATATNCGTTAGGTTCTACATAAGTGAAAAATAAGCAAATAATTTTGTTTATTAATACAATATAATACAAAATACATATAAATTTAATTCTTAAAATGTATTTTATCATAAAATAAAGTGAAATGTTTCTATTAAAAACTTTTAATTTCGGATCTCACATTTTTCGGAAAAAGTATCCATCTTTAATTGTTTACATTTTTGTTTTCTTTCATTAATAATTTCAGAATATGGTCAAATGGATGCTATGATGCTCCTTTTTACATTAGCACTTTGCTACCAATACTTGTCTAACTCACAAAGTTCATCTATCAAATTTTCCATAGTTGAAAGGATACGCTTTAGATCAGCCGTTTTCATAATTCTTGGAGTTTCTTCTTTGTCGTTCTTCTGTAGCTCTATGTCTGGTCCACAGCTCATTTAAATCTAACAGTTCATGGAACATTCTCTATTGGTCTAGATCTGACCAATCCCAACAAGCCACAATTCTGCTACGACACGTGGTGTTGTAGTGGACTCGTATCTCACTAGGATTGGTCAAATCTGGACAAAATCTAGTCAAATCTACATAGGAAAAATCGGTAAATTACACAGCAAAATGGCGAATTGCGCAGCGGCGTTATTGTGAATCAGCATAAATTGAACCAGCGTAAACTGAGGGCTATCTGTATTATGATTAAATAGAGTACTTAATACTGCTTATTGAGAAAACCAAGCTTTGTAATTTTTATTTCCAAAACATTTTTGACTCTCTTCAAGTCAGCATCAGCCACAGATCTGTTTACAACATCCAATGGAATACAGAATAAACCAGAATTGAACCAGCACATTTAAATTCAAAACATCATATGAGATATATATGTAATGCCATTCATAACATCCAACAGAACACAAAAAATTGAAATAAACTATTCCCAAAATAAAAATTAAAAAAACTGGTTTCTTTAATAAGCAGTAATAAGCACTCTAAAACCTAAAAATTTTATGATATCAAAATTCATCATATTCTCAAATTCTCCAGTGACAATAGACAAAGAAATTGCAGTTTTCATTATATCTAAAAAATATGTAAATTTTAAAACAGTGATCACTTATTATGACTACTATTAGAAATAATAAAAGACTAAAATATGTTGAAATTCACAATTCATTATTTTAAATTATAATAATTTTTTCACATTTTTATGACGACTAATATTATTGCAATTTCAATACTAAGAAATTTACATAATAATAAAAACTAGTGTATTTATATACTGTATTTATTTGATTCTAAGCTGCACCTCAATTTCTCAACAGTTTTTATAAAAAAATAAAAAATACCAGTACTAAGATTTATTTATTGTAATATTTATAGTCTATCTATCTATATTCGGTTTATGGCATCTGATGTCACCTTTCAATTTCCAGGAACCCTCTCCATCTCTCTCTATCCATACACCATTCCGCTTTAATCCCTTTTTCATTACATGCTAACTTTACTACGTCGTACCAAGTTTGTCTGGGTCTTCCTCTCTTTTTCCTATTTTTGTGAATTGTATTCCATTGACAGTTTTGGGAGTTTCTTGTCACTCATTCTTTTCACATGTTCAAACCAAACAAGTTGTTTCCTCTTTATTTCTTCCAAAACCCTCTCCTTCAATCCCTTTAGATCTGATTCTCTCATTAGTTATTCTTTCTCTTTTTGAAATTATGCATGATCTTCTCAACGCATCCTTTGAGAAGATTCTGCACGATTTTAATCATGCAAAAAAAGGGGGAAAAATGGATGATCTTAAAGATCATCCATTTTGTTTATCTCCTTTTTTTATAGATAGATGACATCTATCTAATATTTATAGTAAGTTCAAAAAAATGAGAAGTAACAAGAAGTGAAGAATTTGTTTAAAAAAAATTTTTAAATATATAATTTAAAATAAATTTTTCACAAAATTCTGCAAATTAAAATTATGCTGACATTGCCTCCTCCTTGACTTATTTTGGATTTAATGAATTACATTCGATTTTTCATTTATATTATTTACTTATAGATATTTCTACTTCAACAATAAAGTAAATGAAACTATATCAATATTGCTATAATTTTGACCACTTCTTCAGCCACATAAAAATTGTAGTTTTTTTTTGTTTACTATTATATGAGAGGTGATATTGATACTACAAAAATTATAATTAAATAAATATTCATTATAATTCTAGATGCTAATGCTCCAATATAAAACATTTAAAAAATTCAAATTCTATCATGGCTTCTCATTTATTTTTCTATGCTGAATTATTTTAGCATAGAAAAATACATGAGAAGCCATGATACAAACTGCTTGACACAATATACCAATATTAAACTGATTAGAGGAGCCAAAAGTTTTACTGGAATGAACATTTTTTGTGACTTCTGTCTAATAATCAGATCCCTAGAACATTTGAATTGAAAAATTCAAACAAAACCATACAGTATGTAAAGTTTCATTGAATATAAACAACATATATGTAGTTCAAAAATGAATGCACTTATCCACAAAACTCAAAGATGAAAATCTAGCAAGAAAACAATATTTTAATGAGAAAACTAACAGTTTTGATTGCTTTCATTGGTCATCATCAGATTTAATTATATTTTATTTAAAAAATAAAAGAAATTAAAACATCGTCATTACATCCTTTTACACACTTCAGGAACAAAACTGTCTTTTTCCCAGTGAAGTCAATCTTTTATTGTAAGCTACATTCTATTAAAGAACACAAAATCAAACAAAACATTTTTCAAGTATGGAGATCCATTTTTGAATTCACCTAAAAAAATGTTTTATTTCTGAACAGCTGCAGTGATGCTTATTCTCCATCCATCCAAATGTTTATTCCATCATTTTAAAATTTTTGTTTAATTTCGTATTCTTTAATAGAATGTAATTAAACCTGATGATGACCAATGAAAACTATTTATTAATGTCATTAAAATATTGTTTTCTTGCTGGATTTTCTGGTTTCATGTTTGTGATTTGTTATGCCTTTGAATATTTAAGATGAAATTTAAATCTCAGAACAGCCCTCAAAAAACAAAAGAAAAATTATAATTTTAGTTCAAAATATCTAAAAGTACAAACATTGGTTTGAAAATGTAAATGCAACAGAAGTTTATACAACAACCAAAGTCGAATATTATCTGGCTAGAAACAGCTATAATACTAATAATTTAATAGACAATTTGGCATTAGAATTAGTCATTAGGCAACATCTCTTGATACGTTTAGTAATTATAATTTAAATAATANTTACTGGAAGAAAAGAATGGGCCCAAAGTGGGACTCGAACCCGCAACTCCTGCTTACCGTGTAGATGCATTGCCAATTACACTACCCAGACCTTCGGTCTGATCTCCTCTTCCAGTATATATAACAATATAACCATCGATGGTTATTACAATATCATTAGCTTATATATGCTGGAAGAGGCATTTGCACAGTAAGCAAGAGTTACAGGTTCGAGTCCCGCTTTGGGCCGATTCTTTTCTTCTAGTAATTCTAAAATTATTTAATTAAATTATAATTATTAAATTTATCAAGAAATGTCACCTAATGACTAACTCTAATGCCAAATTGTCCATTAAATTATTAGTATTATAGCTGTTTCTAGCCAGATTATATTCAGATTTGGTTGTTGTATAGCTTTAAATGTATCGGGTGTAGTAAGGATGTTTGATTAACATAAGTTTGTAAAATAAATAAATAAATAAAATATTAAATATAATAATAATAAAGTAAAATAAATTAAAAATAACAACAGAGAGAATGTACATAAATTTTCACATACATTCTGTAAAGATTAGACACAATTAACACATTAACCACCATTAACATTTTTGTCACTTCTTAAAATTTTCCCCTGATGCTTCAAAGTACAATGTTTGTGTCTTAAAGATTGATTACACAATATGCTCTGTGGACTACCAGTAGTAATTCACAGAGCATTTCTGTAAATGTTTAATTAAAAAATAACATAAAATAAACTTGTACCAACTGCAAGTGAGGTACAGTATATGCAACTAACAGCCTTTACATGTAAAGTCATTTGTCTAAGCCTGAGGTATATATATTGTACCTCAAACAAAAATATCAAAATTAGCATATTTTAAAAAATTCAATTCAAAAAACAAATTCAGATTTTCTGATATGAAAAGAACATAAATCTATGGAAAAAAGAAAATGGCCTAAAGGATACAAACATTTTTTTCTATAGTGGCAGTTAACATGTTAAACATTTTAAAAAGTGGGTTAAATATTAGGTATTCAGTGAAACATTATGAAGGAGAACTGGTGAAATGTGTGACCAAAAGATTGAAGAGACAAAAGTAACCACCCAGAAATCCCGTACGAGAACCAACAATTAGGATTAAAAAAGTGTAACTCCTATGTACTCCTTTTTTACAACAAGGAAATTGGGGATAAGGGTCAGAGAGCATAAATATGATGTTAGAAAAAAATCAAATGCAACTGTGCTGGCCCAGATGGCTCAAGCCCAAGGTTCCGTAGTTGGATGGGAAGAAGCTGAAATCATTAGGCAAATACACTCTCCAACTTTAGCGAAGACAGCCGAAAAAATGGAAATATACAGAAGCAAACTTGATGATAGATGTATAAATGCCAGAGATGTGGAGGGCCTACCCTCAGCATGGAAGTTTGCTATTAAAAGACTTACAAATGGCTTATGAATGACGACTTGATTCGCAATTCACGTTATGAGAGCATTTATAATTTTTGTTAACTGTTAACGACTTGTACTATTACTTATTTATTGTTGTATGTTATTTATTTTTACAATTAGTATTTTTACACTTTAATTATTTTACTTAATTACTCAGTTGTTGATATTTTTGAATTTTAAATTTATTGTTCTATTCTTTGTGGTTATTCCATATTCGTTTCTTTCAACTTGAAGATGATCTATGAAGTAGATCAAAAACGTTTGTTTTTTAAATAAACTCCCTTGGCAACGGATAAGGTGTTGATTTTTTTGATCTGTCTATATATACTACAACTGAATTAAAAATAATTGTTTTCTGTGATGAGAAAGAGAGCCTCTCACAAATGTAACACTTGTGACACTGGGTATCCAGAGCTAATTAGCAGCACATTTACAAGTATGACAGCTTCAAAATATGGCACCGATGAATATAAAGAAATCGCATCAATTTTATACAAGTGGTACAAGCAAATGGGATGATTTTTTTAACTTAGCAGAGATGACTGATTTAGCATCCAATGCAGTCAGAGGGTAAAACTAAAGCTGTAATTTGTTTTGCTAATACTATCTCTAGGAAATATGTGGGGTGAGAGAGTTTATTAACCAACGGTCTTAAGGCCTATGCAAGTTTATGCATCTTTGCTTCAAAGAACAGCCACCTTATTCAAACAATTTAATTTGTAATTTTTCATTCGCATGTGTATCACAACCATATACAGTACTACTTACTAAATTGGTTTTTAAGAGTTTTTGGGGATATGACATCAATTGCTCTGCACTTCTATAATTTTTCAAAGATATTTCAGTTTAATTTAAATTTGTTCTGTATTCCATCCATGTGCCTTGGATAACTTGAAAAAGCTCATTCGAAAATTAATTGTATTCAATTTTTTTTTTTATCACTTGAGGATGGTGGCTGTAAGCTGTCAAAAGTACTAGCAAGTACTGTACATCTTAATTATAAATCATGATTGTAATGCCACAACACTGTAGTGTTTATTATTTTATTTTCTTTTTGTTCATCAGAGGGAGGATGAATGTTGCTATAGCCAGTTTTTCTGCCATTCTAGTAGGGAGTAGCCTTATGTCCAATATGATGATCTCAGATTCTGGCCAACAGGAGGTTGCATGCCAAAAACTATTCAGCCACAGCTGTCAATATCTTTCTTTTCTTTAAATTCTTATGCTCTCCTTATTTGGTTTCAAGGGTACAGCAAGTAAAAAGCCTATTATCATCATCATTGACTGGATTATACATCATTGACACATATTTCACTCTTACATTCTTTAAAAAAAGGGTCTTTTTCATCTTTAATGAAGTCTTAAATAATGAATGGTTGGATCATTGCCACTTGACCCTTTTATCTTTGAAATACTTAGAAAGGATCCTAGTATTCTCTAGTGTCATGACATTGACATTAAGGACATACTTGTTTCTGTCATGTGTGTATCTTTTAGTTTGGAAAACTTGGTCCTGATAGCATTGGATAGGTTGCAGATAAACTAGTTGCAGAAAGCCAAAAGATTCTGCCATAGTTATAGACGTCAATAATTCATGATTTAACTTTCAAAATTAAGACAAGTACAGAAAAATTCAACATACAAGAGAACAAAAAGTTGCCACTTAAAAGGTCATGGGAACAAAAATGAATGTAAGAGAATACAGCTGAAGGTTTCTTATAAATGACTGTTCTGATGGAGTTCCCTTCAATTCTGTCATCAGTATCATGATAAGGCATTGGAGTTTCATGGACCTAATCAGTCTGACTACTATTATTCAGATTAAACTGTCAAACAAAGTCCTTATGTACCTCTCAGTCATTCGAAACTATAAGGAGGTCATCAACATACCAAAAAATTGTAGTAAAGTAGTATTTGTATATCAAGCAGAGTTTGACAAACTGTACAGCAATGGAGAAATCAATAGATACATCCTCAATTATATGTAATATTGAGTAGCAAACTTGAAGTAATAAAAATAGACAATGGTGTATACATACTTCTGAATTATTTAACTCCAGTCCTTCATTACATCATAGAGCAAGCATAAAATGAGAGTATATATGGCCTCAACTTTCTAAGATAGATATAAGCTATTATAATCAAGTACCATAAATATATTACCCTCAATGCATCAAAGTACAGGTGTTCTTTTGTGTGTAGACATAATATTTAATATATGGCTTTATCTCTCTCACTCAGCATTATTCTTCAACATTATTACAGTTTATTTTTACTAATACAATATTGAACATTTTTAGAATATTTTGTTTTAATCAAATAATATCGATTCAAAAAATACAAGATTTACCACTGAATTAAAAAGTGAGAAAAACTGACAGAATGAAATAAGAAATAACCAATACTGCCAAAAAATACTAGAAAGTATTTAAATTATATGGCCTAAGATTTTCATATAATTGGAGATTTACTGACCCAATCATAACTAATAATAGAAATTAAGATGGATATTTTTATTTTACATGCTAAAATCAAGTCTGCATCAATATTTACAATAATATAAAAAATAATTTCTGATGAATTATTCCATTGAAACTGTTCTGAATTAGTTATATTTAATGCAATATTCAAAGATATTCTACTCATTAGATCAGTGTTACATATTTATATTTATAAAATAGTAACCTAAGACAACTAATAACCTAATGGTCTTCTACTAGATACTGGTTAACTTCACAAAATAAACTTTGTCTTGTGAAGTTAACCAGTATCTAGTAGAAGACCATTATAATAACCTAAGTTAATCCAAACACACTTGCATTGAGACATAATAAAATGTTATTAAAAGAAAAAAAAAAGCATTTTAAAGAATGCTTAAAGATATAAAGACAGAACTTGATTAGAAAAAACATGCTTTTACAAAAACTTAATATGTTCTCTCTCAGACCAATGATTCAGAAAACAATATAAATTTAAATGACTGAATTTCTGATGACAAATGTTCAAAATTTTCTTCACAACACTGATTATGTAAATGAATTAATTTATTAATTTCATATTATATACAACCAGTTATTCATTTACAATGAATCATATTTAATTAAAATTCTTAACACATTAACTGCCAACTACAAATCATCTTGTAGTTAGCAATCAAACATGTGCCATCTAAGAAATAACTCATATGTCTGTTGTGTTCTGCGAGATATGACTTTCCTGTAGTAAATAGTTATTATAACTGATTAGTGGGCTTTGAAAATGAGAATGACATATCAATTGGGCATTATAGAACAAACTATAAAGAAGTTTAAATGTGATAAGAGTTTTCTGTTTTGATTGCCAGATAAGAATATTTTCATAGTAAATATACTACCAAAGTGGCTAATTTGTGCCTGGAATATCTATGACAAATCAATTTGATGTCATAAAAGAAAAACTTATTGAAAAAATATTGAAAGATATTAAAAAATAAAAAATTATATTTATTTATATTACTGAAATTATTTGGTCTTATATTAAGGTTTTCAGAGTGTTTGCTGATAATTGATATAAAGCATTAAACATAATCTGTACAATAAAATAATTTTAAATAAAGTAAAATTGATAAAACAATTCCAATTTTTTAAATAATAAGATAAATCTGCTTTATTCAAACTTCTATAACAATAATTTCATTAGTACTTAGTGATGGACTTGCTTGCCTGAAAGTATTAGAGAAACTATTATTCAATAAGAGCAAGCTCCAATAAAGCAGATCTTTCTTATTACATAATTTTAGGTATATAACCTGCAATGATATATACCCCACAGAAAATTTCACTTATAAAAATCTTCATACAAGACTAGATTTAATTCTTGTGGCCCTAAGTTATTAGTGTTTCTGATGCCCCTACCTTGCCAGGTTAATTTATAAAAATGAATTCTAAATTGAAATGAAAAATTTGTAATTGAAAAAATTATTATTTTTCTGCTAAATTGTAAGTTTTATTTACAATATTAATAATTTTAAAATTTATTTTCTTGATTTTTGATATGCAAAATCACTATCATCGTCATCAAGTGACAAACTGAAATTTTTTTTTGCTTAGTATAGTAAAATTTGAAAGCTTTTTTTAATCTATTGTGGACTATAGTTTATTCTTTAATCTTTTTGACTGTGATAAAGATTAGCCTTCAAACATTTTATGCACATTAAACTTAAGAAGAGTCTGACTAACTTCCACATTATGGAAGGCTAATTGAATTTTATCTTTAAAGATTTAGGTCACAGTTTTTCATGATTAAACATATTAAGGAATAAATTTTTCTCATATGCATGAAAATACACCAGATCTCCAACTAAATCAACATAATATCCTCAGAATAAGTTTACAAAAGTACTGTTATTCCAGTATGTGGCATGGGAATCCAACAAAAATGAAAATTTTTTGCCATTGGTTTTGTAAACATTTCTCAGTTTCATGGTTTAATCACTCAATGATATACACAAATTTGCACAAATATAAAGAGTTATGTGCTTTTCTTGGGACATCCTATTCATTTTACAAAAATAGTTTAAAATATTATTCCAGAGTTCTCACATAAATAAACATTCAAAGTCTTCCACTTTTTCTGCCTTCTTGTTTCATCTTTTTTGGTAACATCAGTAATATTATTTCTAAAGTGTCAGTGAGTCTTAATTTGTTTTTATAACAGAAACTGTATTTGCATGTGCTTCTCATATAATACTTTAATGGTGGCAAATACACAATCTGTCACAGCCCATCATTTGTTTGAAGAAAAAGAAATAATGTATGTTGTTATAGATAGCATATGAAATTGACAGCATGGCAAGTAATACAGAAACAAATGCACAATCAAGGCATAATTTAAATTAACTGAAAGCATGAGCTAATAAGTATCAATAAAAAATAAAAACAATAAATTTTCTCAAATGGGGAAAGTTATTATAAGAGTTTAAAATAGGATTTGTAGTTTCCATTTTTATAGCTTTTTCATTCACCTGTAAGAATAAATGTCTAATTAGTATGTTTATAGTGCAACAGGTTAATCAAACAATGAAAATTAATATCTTTGTTATCACGATAGTACAATTTTGATTCTGATCAAGAGTAGGGTTGCCATCTGTCTGGATTTGACCCAGAGACTCCAGGATTCAGTGAGTTATCTCCAGGCTCCGGGGTTAATTAATATTTCTCCAGGTTGTGCAAGTTGAAATGAATATGTACAAAATTATATGCAAACCATCGCATATATTTCTTCCCCAGTGTACCAAATTGGTAGTGTGGTAGTCGTTGGCTTAAAGACATAATGTCTATAACTGGCATAGGCACAGTGATGCTGCATGCTATATAATTGTACTCTTTCTTGTGACTGTTCTGTCAAGAGATGTCTATTGAGAGTGAAATGATATAGCCTACATAGGTGACAGTTTGATAATCAGTGTTCATGTTGATTGATGATTAATGGTAAGTTATAGTATACGAGGTCTGTTCAAAAAGTATTGGACCTTTGGTCGGCAAAAATTCGGAAGCTATACTATGAACGGGAAGACCCTATTTAATCCTGATCTCCACAGTTTTATATGTGGGTATTAAGAAAATATATTATTTCATTTGTATACGCTAAGATTAGTACGCACGCACAATGAGAATGTCTATACGTATCGGTTCATATGTTCTAAGAACAATTTAAAAAATTTTTGCAAGCACAACGGATGTTCGGATCTCGGAACTATCTGCCTGAAGAAGACCTGAAATAACGGTCGATAACATTTGTAGCATTTTTTAAAATATTTTACTGGTTATTTAAGGTTGAAGAGAGTGTGGTGTATATTATACCAGTACCTATTTACAAAAGTTGAACATCATCACCTATACCATAGCACTGTGTTGGGACAAAGCAAAAATTATACAAAAGGAATTTGATAAGTACAAATTAAGAACTTTAGAGACATTAGAGATCTTTTGCACTAAAACCAAAGGGAATTGCATCAACAATAAAGAAAGCAAGACCTTGTCACTTGCCTGGCAATCATTCATCACCAGCCCCTTATAGCAAATCCACAGTCACAATTACACACAGGCATCTAATTAAAATTATGCCATTACTGCATTATATAACACCTAATACAGAACTTTTGTTGAATATTATTTATAATTATTGTTTCTGTTTTAGTTTTTTGATTTATATTTTATTTTGAATATTGTTTGTATAACTTTATATATTCCCATAAATTATTTTTATTTATTTATTTGTTTATGTTATATTTTGATTTGATGCATTTAATTATTTGATTTTTTAAAAAAACATTTCTTTTTTAAAATTTAGTTTAAAGGTCAGAATATTCCAATTTAGGAACACTCAGTAAACTGTTTAATTTAAATTTGTAGAACCTAAAGCATGCTCATAAACTAGGCCAAAAATATTTGTTTTTAATAAAGTATTACTGGAAGAAATAAGTAAGTGTCAAATTAATTATTGTTAAGTTCCAGCTTTGAAACACTATGGCTTCCACCTGTTTAAGCATTTGAAGGCTTGTGAGACAACAATCAACAGAATAAAAAATTTGGAAAGTATACAAATTACATGTCGTACAAAGACAACAAATTTTATTTTACAAGACAAATACATATGAAAATAGCTGAAACAAAAATTGATAACCACCAAAACTGCCATCTCTAGGCGATTTTTACAAATAATAAATCTGTCTGCCTTGACCAATACACTTGCAAATTCCTGATAATCAAAACCATATACAAAGATATTTAGTGCTACTGTAAAATAATCAATCAACCAATGAAAAACAAAAACACATGATTTCAAAGTAACACAATAATACTGAAGCTAAGATTCAAACTAAATTCTTATACACTAAAACTAAGCTGGTTGTTCGTTAGAAGAGAGAAAGAGCAAATGAAAAAAATAGTGTTAAAAATAAATAGGTGGCAACATTGAGACTTTTTTTATCAATAGTAAAGACTTCACCAAAAACTTTTAATATTAGAAATTATTCAAAATTAATGTTGTGCTGTCAACTAGTCAATGAATACTAAACAATTTTAGTCACAATATTCTCATTCTTCCAAACTCAATATGCAAGGTTTTCATAGTTTTATACTTTTGTAGTGCTACGTGACTATGTATTATTATTATATTTTTTTTTATCAGGTTCCTTTTTGTATGTATCGGGTTTTCTTAATTTGTACAATGTCGCATGTATTTTTGTGTTATGATGTCACCCCTTAGATACCATGGGAAAAGCCTTCCGATTGGTTCAATGTGGGACACATGGTAAAACGGACTTACGGAGAGCGGGAAGTATAAAAATGTGTGAACTCCCACAATTCGGTATTCTGGTTCGTGCATCCGTCGAGGTTAGTACGAAGGTTTGAGGCCTGGTCAGAAGAATAGGAGTGAGAAAGGAAGACCAGTCGAGCTCAAGTCCAATCTGTTTCCATCTTAAGGAAATCTACAAATAACAACGAGGGACATACGTTTTGTCATGTGATTTACATCCAGGTTTTGTACATAACTCTTAGTTTTAAGTTAACAATACTTATATATAGTGTAAACTCGAGTGGTGGGAATCCTATATCGTGTAAACTCGAGTAGTAGGGATCAAGGTTATCGTACTGGTAAAATAAACTTTCTTTGTTATTTTCGTGCACGTGTTTGGTCATTGTTTGAGTCCTTAATATATATATATTATTGTCTCCATGGATTTTGATCTACTGGAAATACTACACTTTCATTTATAAGCTGGAATTAACATTTAATACAGAAAAATCATACTTTCCTCACACTTTCCAGCATATAATTATGTTTTTTTTTATTAAACTGTTAGAAGGTAGAAGGTGGGATTTTTTTGTAAGTAAATATTTTCACATGATAGAAATTCTCTTCTAAAACTGTTTTCGGCAAAATTTTCAAACTCTATTTCCAATCTTCTCTACAACTTTATAGAGTCTCAATCTCTCACATCTAGAACTATACTGGCTTCCCAAGTAGCCCTACAAACCTTTATTCATTCCATTCAATAAATTTTCTATCATAGAGGGTTAGTAAAAAGCCCAGGTTACTGACAACATGGAAAAATATACACAAAAAAAAACAAAGATTTGAGAGTTTATATTCCAAGGAAATAAAACATATTATTTTAAATTTAGCAATTATGGCAAACACCCATAACAGAACTTAGTGGCAGACTTCTTCAATAAATAAACAAAACAGCTTATGTTCTGATACCAAAAGTTACTCAATATTGGAATTGATACAGTTAAAAAATAGTGAAATACTTGTATAAACTTTTGACAATGAAGAAAGTCCAAAATTTTTTATTAACAATTAACATTAATTTTAATTGCAATTAATTATTAACAATTAATTTTAATTGCTATGTTTAATGCTAAATTGATGTTAAATGTTGAACAGATCTATGGAGCTTCCAATTCCATCTTTATATACAATAGGGTCTTGTTTCACAGAGGATTGATATATGTAGATTTGTGTTTTCATAGATGATGAAAGATTAGGTTAACTCTTAGATGCACAGAGATAATTATTACCATTAATACATGTACTGATTATTATTATTATAAAATTTAGCATATAATAAAAACATTTTAATATTTTTCTATTAATTGTAAATGTATAGGCAATCATCTGAAAGTACTTGGGGTGAAGTACAAATGTACACAATATCATTTTGTGATACCTGCTGATGTGCAACCTTTGCAAAAAAAAACAAGACTATTCTGTATATTATTAAAGAGCTATTAAAGTTTCATTAAACAATATTCTTGTAAAGCTTTCTGAATTACATTTCCACATTAAACCAATATATAATTTTTTAAAGATGTTTCTTTATTTAAAACATCTCACTAGATATTTTAAGATAAAGAACTGTATCATGTAAATTGAATGTAAAATCATTACCATCATTACCAAGATATTACAGCATAAGATATCATAATCAAACTTCCACCAATTCATATTTAAAATTTGGACATAAAATTTATTTTTGAAAGATCTCTTTCAAATTCAAATTTTTGATAAAGTTTTTTCAGAAGCAAAATATTATGCTAAGGCAAGTTCTGTATATTAGATAGAAGTAATGATAGAAGTAATGATAGAAGTAATGATAGAAGTAATGATAGAAGTTATATAAATGACAATAATTATAGGATAAGAAGTGATAATATAAGAATTGATTAATGCTGTTTTAACAGTCTTAATGAATTCTTCTAACTACTAACAACTTTTAATCAGTTCTTATACAAAACTGTTGAAACAGTTTTGTATAAGAACTGATTAAAAGTTTATCCTTTGTAATAAACAGTTTTTTGTTTATTACAAAGGATAAAAAATATATTATGTGCTTCTTTCAAATCTGGTATAAAACATTCTCCAATATCAATTCTGATAACATAGCAGCTTTCTTAGCAATTTTTATATTCATCTTACGTTCTATAATTCTATATTTGAATGCGTTCTGTTGCTCTTACATAACACAACTGTTGTATTAATTTTCTTTTTTAATGGTATTCTGTAACCTTTATATTTTTATACTGTTCTCTATGGATCTCTATTATTAATGCAAAATCTATTAGAGAATGCTATGTAATTTTACTGAGGAATTTTAACAATTTTTAATAATTTATATATTAGTCTCCTATTGTGTATTAATAGAACTGGAGAGTATTTTAATTCCATTCTTGTGAAAGTAAAAACTGTCAGTTTAATAACATAAATAAAGTAAATAAAAGATTTAACTGATATATGAAATATGTGAAAGTCTTTTAAATTTAAATGAATTCAAAATAAAAACACATTAACTAATAAAAATGAAATATTTATAGATTATAGATATTAGATAGATATTAATAGATATGTATGTATGTTAATACAGGTATACCTCACCTTACATCGATAATTGGTTCCAGAAGAGGCGACTTAAGTCGAAAAACGACGTAAGTTGAATTTACTTGTCACTAAAAACACCAATAATGAGCACTTAAAGACTGCTAAATAAGATGACACCACAGAAACACAGATGTTTTCATGTTTTGTTCTCTAGGATTTATGATGATTATATTAACATTTACTATAAATGTACATATTTTAATATGATTTTATGTGCTTTAAACGCTTTTCTAGTGATATTACGACTTCAATATTTGTGGCAGATGGATGTAAAGTCGAATAAAATGACTTAAACTTGATTTTTATTTTTCCGTATATTTTTTTGACAAACGACGTATAATTGAGAATGATGTAACTCGAGGTATACCTGTATATCAATACTGTAATCTTTTTAAACAAAAATCATCACATATTATAAATTAAGTTATTTTAAATACAAAAAAATTTTGTTTACTCTAAAAGTTACTGCAATTGATCTCTTTAATTTTTTTTATTTTGGAATTTTATTATCAATGTTAAATGTTGTTAAATTAAATTTGAATTCTTAATGTGCATATTAGTAGTTTTAACATAAATTTTTTTCAGTAAAAGGTATAAATATAACTATCATATAAATGATATATCATTTATGTATGTGATTTAAATTTTGTTAAAACATTTTCATACTGATCTATGTTATAAATCTGTAAATTATCCTTTGCATTTTATTTACTTACATTGAATTAAACAAAAATGTCTTCTGAGTCAATAAAAAACAGAAGTAAGAGAGTTTGCCAAAAGTCTTTGTTAAAACTTAATATTCAGCTTATTTTTACCATTATCATTTTCAGTAATTATATTCAAATATATTTATTTACTTTTAATCACTTTTAAATTTACTTGTAAAAGTAAACAAATCAAGTTTCATTTCTAAAACAACATCCAATATTTCATCAAATGTATGTAGAAAAGAATAACTCGATGAAATTATAAATCTTCATTTTAATAAATCTAAATAACCAAACTATTGATCTCAAATATACAAATTACAATATGCATATTTTTAAGAACAGTTTCCAATCTTTGTATTTTTCCTTTACCTATAATAAATAATACTAACCTATAGTCAACACTTGAAAATATTCTAAAAGGATTATTATTTAATTATTGTAAAATAACATATGGTTTTGTCAAAATTAATATTTCACAAAACTTGATAAGCACTCACCTGCATTCCAATAATAGCATAGATAAAGAATAGCATAGCAATAAGAAGGCAAACATATGGCAGAGCCTAAAAGAGAAACATAAAACTATATTATTATTAAAATATATACAACTATAACATTTATATAATAATTTTTTTTTTATAAGTCTCCAAAATCAATAAAATTGTTAAGATTTATTGTCATTATATAAGTTCTATCTTTAAATTAATGATGATTTTATTGTTCAAATTCAAACATATTATGTTTTATAATTAACTCATCATCATCAAATCCCATTAACTTGCCACTGAGCAATACATATGCTCAGTGGCAAGGATTTACAGGAATTTTTAACAATGCTCCTCCATAGTTAGTGATCAGAAGCTGATATTTTTGTTTTTGAAAAAGTTATTCGTTCGCATTGTTACTCTAATTCAATCATTTTTTCCCGGGTCTTTTTGGGCAGATTACATTGCGTCTTCCAGTTGTCAGATAAAATTACTTACATTTATTTAATGCTTGGCCATTTGTTTTTTCTGAATATAAGTACACATCAATAAAAATTTAATGTCTTAAACTCTTAAAAGCAGCAATAAATATCTGAGAAATTCCTCGAATGATGACACATCACTTACAAGTTTTGTTTATTAACACATATTACCTTTCTATTTATTGAAGAATAAAACATTGTGGTTTCCCTAAAATGAATGCAGTCATTTAAAATGTCTAATTTGTCCTGCCTTTATTCATTCATTTTAATGTATATTTTATAGTAACACATTAAATAAATTTTTCTATAGATTTTGTTTATTTGACATTACATTTTGTTGTTTTTTCATTTTAAATTATTAATTAAAATTTGCCAAATGTTTAATTTGAGTACCAGATTAGATGTGATTAGTTGTTCATTAAATTATTGATCAAATTTTTAATTCTGTTCTTCTCATTTACCTTCTCCCTAGTCATTACATTGGTCAGCAAAGCCTGTTTCTAAAGATAAAAACCTTATTCACATCATAATTTTTAATTCAAAATGGCCATGTCTGTTCATTTCATTAAAGTTTTTGGTTATCTAATGTAGTATTGGTCCACATTTCTGTTCTACTACAATCAAGGTTCTACTACATTAAAATATGATATTCTTTATCACATGATTACATTGGCAATTCATAAGTAGCAATGGTGGTCACTCCCTGAAAAAACAAGAAATAACAAACCCAAAATAAAACAAAACAATAAATAAATTACAATAAAAAGCAAACAAGATAATAAATACACAAAGTTGTTTAAAGACACATAAGTAAAAAGAAACACAATAAGATCACAAAAACAAGCCTAAAAATAATATCCAGTAAAAATTTAAAATTACATTGAGAATGAGTTATCTTCTTCTTATCCATTTAGTCATGTCTGACTCTCGGTCACTCTATGGATCAAAGCTTTCCATGCCTCTCTACCCTGCACAGCCTCCTTCAATTCTGTTATAGATAATTCAGTGTTACTTTTGATTGTGTCGAGCCACTGAGTCCTTCATCGACCTCGCACTCTTTTCCCACTAACCATCCCCTGCATGATCACCTTCTCAGGGGAGCTGGTTCTCATTCTATGACCAAAAAAGAACAGTTTCTGCTTGGTTATCTGGACTTTCAGTGAGATTTTCGGTTGAACTCTGTCTAAGACAGTTTTGTTGGTGATCTGTGCTGTCCATGGAATGCGCAAAAGCCATCTCCAACACCACAGTTTGAAAGCATCTATCTTCCTTCTGTTTTCTTTAGATTCCAAGTTTCACATCCATATATGACAATAGGAAAAATAATTGTACTAACTAATCTGCATTTAATTTGGAGGCAGATGTTTTTGCTCTTCCAAAAGCTGTTCATGCTGATCATCGAGGTTTGTCCAAGGGCTGTGTCCTTTGATTTCAGGACTGCAATCTCCATTACGATTGATTTTGGACCCAAGGAATATGAAATCTTCCACTATAGTAGTACCTCAGGAAACAAAATTAATCCGTTCCTAAACTGAGATCGTAGCATGAAAATGTCGTAAGATGAATCATTTTTCCCCATATGATTACATGTAAAACCAAATAATCCATTCCAACACGAAAAACACACTTAAATTTAAAACTAAGTAGTACATTGAAAAAAAATAACTTTAGTAAGGAAAACACTGAAAAATGTGTTTTGTAGTTGTAAATGTATAAATAACCATAATAGAATAACTGATTTAAAAAATGTAGTTTTATTTGCATTTTACCTTTGAGGATAGACGATGGCGGAGGTGTAAACTGGTGGCAGAGGAGAGGGAGAAGGGAAATGATACTAAAACTTAACTTACATAACATAATGTAACAATAACTTAAAAATAACTTAACACTAATTTTTTTTATCTTTTCTGTTTTATATATTTTTTTAAATTTTTTATTCTCTGCTTTTTGCTTTCTTTCCTTCACTTCCACCAGCACTTTCACTGGATAGAGGTCACTTGGTAAAATATCTATCCAAAGAGCTTTGCCTACTTTTTAAAATGTTTCTAAAATGACTTAGGCAAATGTCATTACTCTGGGCAGCAATATGGCCAGTTTGGGATGTTTCTTTTCAATAAAATCAGTCTGATAATACCTCAAGATTTCCTTTATCGAGTGAGATCCTTCCATGACGAAGCAAATACATGAACTGAGACCGATGAACAGAAGGACCACATGATCATGAAAGTGGCACTGCAAACTAATGTAACGTCATATGGTGAGTTTTTGTTCGTATCGTGGAGCAAAAATATGTTTGAATTTCATGTCGTATCCTGAAAATTTCATATGCTGAAGCATTCGTATCCTGAGGTATTACTGTACCTTGATTTCTTCTCCATTGATCACTATTTTGACTTCCATATTCCGTGCAGTAATCATTATTTTGGTCTTCCTGAAGTTAAGAAACAGCCCTACGTTTGCACTTTTATGCTTGACTCTCAGAAGCAGCTGCTCAAGATCTTCCTGACTTTCCAGGAGCAGTGTGGATACCACACGGATTATTCACGTTCCTGCCTCCAGTTTTCACTCCAATGTCTGCCATTTCTATTCATTGTGCGCCATTTTAGCGGAATTGGTCATGAGGCATGTGGAACACAGGTTCTTTAGATTTTCCCTCACAATAACTTACCCGTTGGTGTATTTGAGGTACATGGACAATATTCTTTTGGAGTGGCAGGACACAGAGGACTCTTTTCTAGTGTTAGAGCATTTCATTGCAAATGTATACCCCTCTATCAACTTCACCTGGGAGAAAAAAATTGGAAAAATAAAATTGCTTTTTTTAGACCTGGACATCTCCAAATCCCAGGGAGGCTTGGTATTCTCCATGTTCCACAAGTTTAGTAACATTCCACCTATAATCCCTACCACAACCTTCCAGCCACAACAGTATGTTAATGCTGCTATAGTCCCATTAATTAGAAGAGCCTTTTTATTACCTTCCACACAAGCCTTTACCAACTCTGAGCTCAATGCCATCTGCTCAGCGGTATGTGCAGCAGGATATGGCCCTTCCAAGTATAATCATATTCTAAACAGAGTAAAAAGGTCCTTTACCCCACAACTACATTACGCAAGAAAATGGTATAGAAGAAATGAACAGTAGTCCGTCCTTCCAGGGCCATTTTGTGGCCACCTCACAGCTCACATTTGCTGCATATTTAGGCAAAATTCATTACTTTTACTCATTGTCCCCCACCAAAGTCTGAGGAGACTTTTGTGAGTTTAGCCGATTGGGGTGAGGAGTTTCTCGACAGCCAAGCAGTCAACTCTGTCTTGTGGGAACGTTAGGATTCACTGAGACAGGCTTCCATCATAAACCGTTTATTAAACATAGAAATTATGCTTATATCTATTCTTTACAATCGGTGTAAGGCCTATCCAAGGGCAAACCAGTCTGTACTATAAAAAGAGTCAACTGTCCATACGAACGATGAGTTTCCGGTGAATCGATGTGGAGAGCAATGGCCCCAGGCTGCACTTTGGGAAGGATGGTCATCATCGGGAAACACCTGGGCGACCTTCTGGGTTAGACGTCAAAGTCAATCTTCTACCGTCGATGCTGCTTTCACTAATGTTGGGACAGGAGCACAATAATTCCATGAAAAAAACGTTTTGAGGCCAAGACTAAGAATCGAGCACCTCACATCTGACTTTACTCAGTTTTTATAAGTTTTCTTTCAGTCCCTCGAACATTCCAATAGGTCAATGTCAATCTGCCCCTACTCTCTAATTGGTCTACCCTCCTCATTACGAATTGCAACGGGATCAGAGCCCAGATTGCAGGGTGAGTCACCTCCGATTGACAATTTGATTCCTATCGAAGATGTTCGATCTAAGCACTCAAATTCATCTATTGTTTTATTCTGAAAAATTCATTTTTTCATAGAAAATTTTACAGATATGTCTTTATATGGACATAAAATATACATTTCATGTCTGATGGTTTTGTTTTACAATATTATACGAATTATTATTATTATTAATTTTTTTTATACGAAANAGTCGACCCTCCTATAACACGGTAGATACGTTCCATTCTTTATGAATCGATTTCTTACAAGTCCTTGAATGATGAAAAGCACACTTGCCTTTTTATACAAAAAAGGCTTCTTTAGTTTTAACTCAAATACAATTTGAAAATCTGTTGTTGTACTGTAACAATTAACTTAAACTTCAAAATGGTGAAAAACAAATATCAGCTATTGACCAACATTATAAATTCATATACCGTACATATTTTTTTCAATTGTTAATCAGTCCTTTATTTTATTCAACTTTAAGAATTTAAGAAACTGTATTGTATTGAAAGTTTAAAGTATCATCATTAATAAGATTATTAACATTTTATTATTGTATTACAAATTTGAAAAATTATTAAATTTAAACAAATATTTAATGATCAATGGAAAAAGTATATAATTTTTTTTTATATTTACCAATTATGTAAGTGCTTCAACGAAACATGTAGTTTGGTTACCATAGTATAATTTCCAATATCTGTTTATAATTAGTATAAATTTTCTCACTTCTATATGCAATACAAATTATATCAGAAGTTAAAAGATGTTTATAGCTTCTCCAAAACTGAGTTATATTTCTAATATAAAATAAATAACTATTATATATGAATTCAAATTTGTTTCTCATATAATTTCACTTATGTGGTATAAATTAATTGATACAATTATTGTTTATTGACAGCTTGTTAAATTCAACACTGCAGAGCAGCATGCTGCTTTTGCTGCAAAAGTGCTGCAATCTCTAATGAAGGTCTTTTAACAATGCATATGGAGTAGTGTTGCACTTCCAAAATTGCAGAATTCAGTTTGAATAACTGAATTCTGCAAATTCTTGCAATTCTTAATTCAGCAGCTTGAGGCCACCATCCTTCCTGCCTTCACTAACCACATTCTCCTATATACATGGTATGTACATCAACATCAACAACATTCACATAATCTGGAAGAACAAATCTTGTATCCAGGAATTCTTGCAAAAATCAACAACAATCCCTACAGCCTTTGAATCCACCTTGAACAAGACAACGATCAAACTGTTCATTTCCTGGACTTCCAACTCTCTTCATCCAAAGGACGCATCACTACTCGGGTTTACAGAAAATCTACACACCACTACTACCTCTTCACATAACCTGTTCACTTTCAAGATAACCAGGTTCAGGGCCTTGGTTCAAAAGGCCTTCACCCATTTGTCAGACACGCATGACAGAGATACTGAACTCCTTACGATCACCCAAGAAATAACTGAGCACAGCTACTTCCCACATACAGTCGACCCCCCTATAACACAGTAGATACGTTCCATTCTTTATGAATCGATTTCTTACAAGTCCTTGCCAATCATAGCCCGACACGTGTGAAGTTTACGGACTACAGCTGTTTGAAAGGTTTTCTTCCATAAAATTAATCGATTCTAGACTAATTCGACTCAACATTTCCAAAATACATATATTTTTTTGGGGAATAATCCATATAAACTATGCTATAAACAAAAAATTATAGGATTACTTACCGAGTGTGCACCATTCGACATCGCCATTGCTCAAGCTTGTTTTCGTTGCGGAACAGCTCAGCAAACTGCGGCCGCAATTTCTGATAAGTTATTTTTCTGCGAAAACTTTGTTGAACTTTGGAGACATCATTAATATAAATAATTTTTATGGCCGTTGAATAAGAAATGTTTCTTTCACAAGANCCATTACTTCAAAAAAAACTCAAGGAAAATGGTGCAAGTTCTCAATTTATAGAAACAATATCATTATTATATCAAAACTACAAAATAAAGATTAAGCAAAATAAGAATATTCTTTCACCAATAAGGCATTCACGTGGTGTTCTTCAAGGTGACCCATTATCCCCATATCTATTTAACTTTTATCTGGCAGATATAGATCATATTTTCTCTAAAGCAGAAGATGGAATAATTATAGGAAAGAAAGCATTTCATTATATACTGTTTGCGGATGATTTGGTTGTGATAGCGCCGACAAAAATCTCACTCCAAAGGAAAATAAATCAAATAAATCTGTATTTTAAGTCCAAATATTTAGCAATTAATCCTAGTAAAACTAAAATAATTATCTTTCGGAATAACAGTAAAATATCTATCAACGAAACAAAAATTTATCATGAAAAAATTTTGCTACAGACAGTGAATGAAATAAATTACCTAGGAGTTAATTTCGATTGGAATCTAACATTTAAATCGCATATATCTAAACTTAAAAATAAAGTTAAGCAAGCAATAGACAATCTTCTATTTTTATGTAGTAAATTAAAAACTTCAGATTTAAGAATACATATGAAACTTTATAGTTCGATCATTAATCCAATGTTATTTTATGCTAGCCCTATTTGGTGCTTGGACTATATCTACCATCTCGAACAATTCCACATATATTATCTACGCAGACTATTTCACATAGAAAGAACAGTACCAGGATATGCACTACGTCACGAAACGAATCGAATATGGTTATTTCCGTTTATATTAAAGCGAATTATCAAATTTTTTTATAAACTTAATTTCAACGGTGATAACAATTTAACTACTTTATATCAAGAAAATATAAGACAAAGTAAACTACAAAAAAATAAACAACTATGGTATAATAAGTTGCAAACTATTTTTAACTCCTTTGGAGTATCAGATCTATTATTCAAGGACAAAATTCAAGATTGGAAATCAGGATACTCATTGATGTTAGAATCAGCTATAGCTCAATCTATAATTAAAGATCAGAATTCCCTATACAACAGTAAATATCATCCGTGGTACTTGGAAATATTTGAAATTCCTTCAATGCAACCATATATATGGCAACCAGTAAATTTGAATATAAAACGACTTATAATGCAACTTCGTCTAAACAAAAATTCGCTGTATGTCAATAATACTTATATAAGTTTATTAACTAAATGTTTTCTATGTAACGTCGACGTTTTAACACCTTATCATTTAATATTAACGTGTCCAAAGTTAAAGGAAATTCGTGCACATTATAATATAAACAGCTCTTATAATTGCAACTCGCTAATAGAATTGTTAAAAAAATTTAATAATATGAGTAAAAAAGAATTATATAATATTTATAATTATTTTTGTAAAATAGTAGAAACTTATAATAACAAAACAAATTAAATTAAAGAATATGTGCATATGTACGCGAGAAATAAATGCAAACTAAAAAATTAAAGAAAATGTATAGTTTTATTAAAAATAAATATGGATACATGTTTCTACAACCCCTTGTAATAGGGAAGTAATTCCCAATAGACAATAAATGTTGATTGATTGATTGATTAATATTGTGTATTATTAACCTACAGGTTACTGATTCTTTTGTGAAGAGCTATTTAGCATTAACAACATAGGATTCATTCCAATTTGGAAAAATCTTTTCTAGGCAACTCTTTAGCAACTTGTTATCAATAAACCATACTTTTACAGATAGCTGTTTAATGACCATAAAATCTTTAGTCCATTCATTATCTTTACAAAAAAACAGCAACAAATAGACTGCTATATTAACTTAGTAATATCAAAATTTAATCAAAATGTTAATCATGAACAAAATTACATTTACTTACTAAAGTATAACATTAAAAAAAATATAATGATAATCTTTAAAATATAATATAAAGCAAAAAGAGACTAGAAGGCATTTTTAATTTCAAAACTCAATGTTAAATATTTTAATACATTAATAAAATCAAATAAAACAATATAACAGTATTAAAAATTATATAATTTTTTAGTCAATAATTTTCTAAAACTGGTATATATTAATTTAAACACAGACAAGACACACTAGCATACCTCAAGTTACTAATTACATTAATAAATTTTAGTCTTGTGTGTGTTTAATTATTATAATTTTTTATGTATAGCAATATATTATATTTTTAAACTTATAATAGATAAATTTCAATACTTTTGAGAACATATTTTAATTAAAATCAAAATTTTCCATTACCTTTGTCTTATTATACTTATATTTGAAATTCTTTTAATTTTAACTGAATTCTGATATTTTCAAATTTGTATATTAATTTTGTTTTATGTTAATTACCTTCATGAAATCTTTACTACTAATACAGGGTCATAGGTAGGGAGGAAGTGGTCCAGCTCAAAAACAGAGCAGTTGTCATGATTATAGCCATAGTCTCCTAGTTTCTTTGTAAATATTTTACTTTCAGTTTTTACCTAGTTACTTCAACTTTTCTAATTTATAAACCTTCCTAGGTAGAGAAATACATATTGCCAGGGAGGGAGAAAGCAATAACTTAGGATTAACATTTCCTCTGTGGAAAATTCTATTATTTGCTCTGACATGTTACATGCTATTGGGTAATTTCAAATAATTGGGGCCTCCTGCTCCTAAGCTTTCCATACCTAGTCTTGAATTTCATTTATCTAACACCGTTCTCGAGATTAAGGAAAGACAGACAAACAGACGATAGTGTGAAATTATAGGTCTACAATTTTTTCATATTGCAGCCCAATTAGAATTGTATTTGTAACATTGGCAGCAAAAAGTGGTTTGACCATGGCTGGACCAACTGGATCTATTTCTATAGCCTTGTAATACTAATTATTAAATAATTAAAAAATTTAATATTTTTATATTTTAATAAAAAACAATTTGTTTGCAAAATCATAGCCATGTATCATATTACTCATATAAACTCAGAAAGCAGAATTTAATATTACAAGTCATACCATGACTAAGTTTTGTGTTTGTATTATTAATGTTTTTATATTCATGACCTAAAATATATATAAATTTAGATGCTGATGCTGATCAATACTTGAAAACATTACTCATTAAAATTTTAGTTTTCCTACAAAGAATAAAGCAGCATATTTTTAAAAGCTATTAATGCATTTTACAAAGATGCCTTCAAAGATGAAATGTGAAAATATTTGGATGTTTACAATGAATTTACCAATAACAGCCCTTTAAATTTAATAATTTCATACATTCAACAATACAATAATAAAATGTTAAATACAGGTAACCCCCGTATAACACGGCAGTTACGTTCCAAAAAATTGCCGTGTTATGCGAATCCGTGTTATGCAAAACAAAGAACTAGTATGAAAAGGAGGGTTAGGTTCCAAAAATTAAAAAACATGCTACTATATTTTCATAATTAAGATAAATATCTTTATTAAACAATGTAAATTCGTCTCTGTAATCCAAAACACACACTTTGGTAGACGTATCTCACAGCAATTTATGGTTAGCAAATTTAACTTTTATTTTTCATTGAACTACAAATATATTTCGGGTTGGTATAATATAATCCAACCCCTCTTCAGTGCTAGTTCAAATAAACAAAAAGTGTTAAAACATGACTATGTTATATTACATTAAATGAAACAAACCAAAAAACACTAAAAACACTTACATTTTTTCATTAAGTACACAANATTCTAACATAATTTACTATTATTAACAAATTTTATAGCAAAAATATTTTCTGATAAAATAAAATTCAACAATTATGAATAATTACTTTTTGTGACATCATCACAATGCTGGAGTGCAATTTTTAAACATTTTAATTTAAAAAAATCACATGACTTCCAGTCCAGACCATGAGTTCATCAGGACTTCCAGCTCTTAAGTTTTTCATATCTAATCTAGATTGACAAAAGTAGGAATCTACAGGTCTGCAATTTGAAAACTGCAGATCAATAAATGAAACTGCATATTAAAAAACTTCATTTTTAGGAAAATAATTTACAAAGCAGAAAAATATTTAAGATAAGGTAAATATATTCATAAGATAAAGTCTCTAGACAACTATTTACTCTTGAAATACTTTTCTTTGTTAAATTATTTCTGTTATAACTATAATATACATTATTCATTAAAATTCATTAAAAAGATTCACTAATGCATTTCTATCTCTCATACTAATTGAACTGTGTCAAGCATGCAAGTGCATCCCTTGAGTTATTGACCCAAATGCTCCGTTAATTACAGATTCTCTTCTACTTATGAACAGGTTAGGTTCTGGAGGTTTTGTCGTAAGTTAAAAACTAACCTAGAAAGTACATACTATATGTAAACAAAATAACCACTTATTGTTAGCATTTTATCCTTCAATGTACTTAATAGAATACATTATGCTCATGTTTACTCACTCATTACTACTTTGTAGCAAGTGTTTCAAATATAGTTTTTTCCCACCAACACACAGTTTTATAATGTCCAATTTAATTTCCATGATAATAGAGCATCACTTCTTGCATATCTCCACTGATAGATTTACTACTATGTTTCAGACATATTTTTAAAGCACTAAACTTAAAATTTTATAAAAATTGCAAACAATAGAGAAAAATGCCATTACTCCAATGTTACCAAGTAAAATGTCACCTCACAAATGGCAATGAAACCTCAAAATTTGCATGAAAATGAAAAATAATGATATGCAATAAAAATTAACCCACATTAATTATTTATTAAAATAATTATTATTTTTATTGGCCAAAGACTGGCTTCAATGCTAGCATACAAGCTGCAAATGAACTTCAGAATCCATGTGAAATTTAAATTTTAGATGTACAGTACATGTACAGTCTAATTGTTCATAAGTCTATATTAAGTCCCACTATATTAAGGATCTTCTCGCCAGGCATAAGTATGTGTTCGATCTTAGTATGGACCTGCAAAATGCCTTCAACTCAGCCTGGTGGCCACAGGTACTGAGAAGGCTTTCAGATTATGACTGCCAATCTAACCTGTTTCATCTTGTGAAAGATTACTTCAACAACAGGAAGGCATCTATCAGCATTGGTGAGAGGTCTTTTTCTCATGTCCTCCAGAGAGGGTGCTCTCAGGAGCTTGGTCTGCAGACCTCTTTCCTGGAACATACTGTTTGACAGTTTTTCCATCTGGACTTTGGACACCAGTATTGTGTTTTTGCTTCTGCAGACAATGCATTTCTGGTATTCCCTGCTAATTCAAGAATGGCAATTTAGACTGCTGCTGCTGATATTATTAAAAAAGCCATAGAATGGGGTGATGAGAACAAGCTGAATTTTAACTTAAATAAGATATTTGGTATTGTGTTTTCTGCCCCAGGTGATACAAGAATCTATAGGCATGTCCTATGTGCGAGATTTAATGATACCTCAATCAAGATTGTTAAACAGCTAACCTTTCTTGGTGTGGTACTTGACCACAAACTATCATAGAAGCTTCATATTCAATACGCCACCAATAGGACTAGTCTCATTCTTAGCAGCCTTCTACATGTTGCCCGTAATAGATGGGGTTTAGGCTACGAGGTGTTTAACTCCATTTATGACTGTGTGTTTGTCCCAATCTTATTTTACAGCTCAGTTGTATGGGGTCAAGTTGCAAGCTACTCCCATAACCACAGGAGGTTGAAGACTGCCCAACAAAACTGATTCACCTGACTCGTAGTTACAGTACAGTCTCAAATGCTGCTCTCCCAGTTATTGCTGGGAAACCACTAATCCTGCAACAGAACCACTACACTATGGAAAGATTCCTTGTTTCAAGAGGAAGAAGTTCTGACCTCCTGGGCATCTCTTTTGGTGCCTCCAAAATTTGATGCCTTGATGTACTGTACATTTCAGTGATCCTTCCCACCTGCAATTAGAAGTGGACTTGGCCTGGTCAATGAGTCCTGTCATTGAGTCACTCACAGATGGCTCGAAAACATCACAGGGTACAGCAGGTGCATTTGTCATCCTCTCTTCTGGCCTGGAAACACATCATGATACCTTCAAGCTTCACCTGGAATGCTCAGTGTTTCAGGCTGAGATATTTGCTCTCCTTATGGCTGTACAGTTCCACAATAATGAGTATAAGGGAGAACTCATCAACATCAGTACAGATAGTGCTGCTACTGTGCAGACCCTTCAGAATAAGGACAACTACCATCCAATTGCAAGGAACATCCTTTCTACTGCCTCCCTGTCCTTTAATAACAACCACATTAAATGGATCAGGGGTCATCAAGGCACTCTGAGCAACGAGAGGGCAGATTTCGTTGCCCATATTGCCACAGAACATTGTGAAGGCATTTTTGCCTATTATCAGCTGTCCTCTTCCAATGTCAGACAATGGCTATGAAATAGCATGATTGAGAGCTGGCAAAGTGACTGGAACTCCCTGCCAGAAACCCATATCACAAGGCAACTCTTTCCTAATATTGACAGTCGACTTAAGTGGAAATGGAATCACCCGAATCATTGCCTTACACAGTTCCTTACTGAGCATGGATGTTTTAATGTTTATCTGCACAGGTTCCATCACGGTGACTCAGATTGTTGTCATATCTGTCTTATGGACTGTTGCATGCTTAAAAACACTTCAGCATCCCAACTTAAAAAAAACTTCAGCATCCTCCTCAATTTGTAAATACATGATTTTTTGTCTTATTCTTAATTTTATTTTTATATTCTTTTGTGTTTATGTATCTGTTTATATATCTGTATGTATCTGCAATGTACCTTATGTACAACATTCATGATTGTGCCTAGCGATGCCAGGTGCTAATAAAGATTATTTGTCTGTTTATCTGTCTATCCTTGCCAAGGTTTATACAAGTATGGCTAAAGCCATAGTAGTTTGCCCTTTATTAATTGAAATAAGATGTTCTTGCAGATGCTGTTTTAATGAACGTATTGTTGTCCCAATGTATTGTAGGTGTTGACCATCTCTATTGTCCTGAAGTGGTAAGGAGTATACTCCAGCAGAAACATCTTATTGTTGGTGTTTCTAAGAAGCATATGGATGGTGAAGTTCCTTCTGTAAGCCAAGGAAAGATTATTGTCTCCTGCGACTTCTCAGTATATAGCCATCAGGGTCTTGTTATACTGCACAACCTCAAATTTATGTTTTGCCTTTCCCATGTTTGTCTTGCACTTCATATTTGTTCACTAAACTTTTTATTAATCTAGGCAGGTACCCATGCTGGATAGCCAGATGTTTTATGTACTGTAATTCATGAGTTTTCTTCTTGAAAATAGAAGAGTGTGTGAATGCCCTTTTTACTAAGGCTCTAAAAGCCACCACTTTATATTGAAAGCGATCACGAGGAGGATGGGATGAAAATTAGATTGTATATGAATTTGCAGTACGCCAATGTGTAAATTCCACCATTCTGTATGCGTATGTTGATATCCAGGAAATGTGCAACAAATTCGTGATGCTGTTCTACACGTAAGTGGAGGCCAAAAAAATTATTGTTGAAAGAGACCAGGAGTAGTAATAAATATTAAAATATATAATATTAAAAATCCAATATATTTAATATTACTTTTACATCTAACTATTTACATCCCAATACAAACATGTGACATCTTACAGCCAATCAGACATTTGTTTTATATATTAAATTACTACATTCCATCATACATTCTATTCTGTTATACGTTTCCAAACAAGTTCTTTAACTTGAGTATGATTGCTAAAAGCAATTGAAAATGTTCATTTTATCCACTGTTGTGTTTCACGAGTTGGATTTTTGGTTGTGTGGTTTGAATATTATCCAGTATTTAAGTTGTAGTTATTAACAATTGAGGTGAAAAAAAGAACTTATCATGAAACATAAAAACAGTATATGCATGCAGATCTGGCAGCCATGTTTAAGATGCCAAAATTGATGGTGTGTGACCAGTAAATGCAATTTTCATCTTATTATACTGTAAGAAACTAAGTCCGAGCTGTATTATTATTTAATTTTTATTTTGCTTTTTTATTCTATTTTGTTTGTGGTTTATGTTTAGTTAGGACAAAGGTTCCCTCACCACTCACTTTAGTAATGAAAAAGAAACAAAAAGAGACAAAGGAAAAAAACAAACTCACTGACTAGAGGAAGCACCATAGGGAAACTAACGTGCACTTGCACTCCCAGGCAGAAGTTTGAAAGAAGTTCTGCAGAAAGTAGAGAACTCGCTAAACCTTGATAAAATAAACATCCTGAAAATGTAATAAAAAAAATAATGTAAAAGAATTTAGCGAGAATTGTTGGAAACTAGGCTGCCCAAAAAAAGACATGCAAATTTATTGTTAGAAGTTAAGTATGTAAATGAGGGGAGTGGTTCCAGAAATAATTTTGACATCACCTCAGAGTATAAAACGAACACGATCAGAGAAGACAAGTGAGGTGAGCTCCAGACAAAGAGAGACAGAAGTGGATTCCAGAGCGAGATTAAAAGCAAGTCTCGAGGATAGCGACAGGAGTGGTTCAGAGGAAAAGTGGATACAGGAAAAAGGATCCTAGTATTGAGGTGACGAATAGGATCATAAGATAGTTTCGTAACATTCTTTGTACATAGTTCTAATTATTTGATATTGTCGAGTTCCAAGGGGGAATAGTTTCTAAGTTAGTAAGTAGATTGTATTATATTTGTCAGGTTTTGTTAATTGTTTCTTTTCATTGAATAAATTGTTTTTTGATTCCTGCTAATTTGTACATAGTGAATAATTGAGCTAATATTAAATCTTTGAGTTCCTTACTGATCTTGTACATAGTTATTTCCAGTGAATGCGCAAGTCCAGGCCTGGCATACTAACCGCAAACCCGCATAAAGTACCTGTTAGGTTAACGATCGTAAAGTTCAGCGATAGTCCCGAACGCCTTACTGGCACATAGTTCCGTGTTGTAGAAAAATCCATAGTACTTTACAATACAATATTTACATATTTTATTTTATTGTTTTCATGTTTTAATTTATGATTTAAAGCATTTAATTGTGTTATTTTTATGTTAAATTATGTGTATTTGCTATTTCAACTTTGTTGAAATTGGTATTGTTTAGGGTCTGAAAATGAATTAATTCACTTTTCATTATTTCTGATGAATACAACTGATTCAAATAATTCAGAGTTTGAACAACCTCCTGGAACAAATTAAATTCAAAGTACAAGATACCATTGTATTAATATTCATCTTTAAGTCACATTAAAGAAATATAATTTTTCTAATAATTTAAATAAATCATATTCAAGAACATTTTATAAGAGTGTAGAAACATAATACTTGGGGAAAATATTCAAACTTCAGAAGCTATACATCAAAGTTTTTACTTACAATAGTTTTGTCTAAGATATTTTATGATTTTATATTTTAGCAATTCTTTTAAAAGTATTTGAATAAAAGATGAGTATTATCAATTCATAAATGTTTTATTACAAATAAACATGAAGTTCTGTTTAATTATAAAAATTATAAAAACTCAACAATGAAGTAATTCCTTAAAGTTGTTTATATCTTATTTTAATAATTTTAAAACTTATTATTATTAAACAATTTAAATATATTTGTAGATAAAACACACATTAAATTTTATTCACTTTATTAAAATACTAAAGATCATAATTATAACATATGAAATTTCTCACAACTGTATCAGAGCTATATTTTTTTTTATATAAACATAATTAAAAATAATTATTCATTTAAAAACTTTAGATACTGTAGTTCTGCAATTTGTTAAATTAAAAACTCAGTTTATAAATTACATAAATGAAATATCAACAATCATTAATGAATTAGAAATAGAAAGAAAGACTTAAACATCATATAGATTTTTTATTAATTAAAGACATCTACTATAAAATTAATTTTAATATATTTAGATAGGAAAAATTGATTTCAGAAAATTATAAATTTAATTAATAATATGCTGAATTTAGGTTTTACAAATTTTCAATCACTTCCATTCTGAATATTTTCTTCACAAATTCTCTTCAGTAAGATATTTTATGTTACACCAACTCATATCTCTAAACCTTTTACCGGTGCGCGTATTATCTCACTCTATAACAGTTACAAAAGTTTTTGAACCGTTACTGTTCTTCTTCAGATACCGATCCCCTAATGGAATGCTGTTCAACGATATTACGAAATACGATCAGGAACGATGTCATTGGGATGGGACATCGTTCCGGATCATATTTCATAACATCGTTGAACAGCATTCCATTAGGGGATCGGTACCTGAAGAAGAACCGTAACAGTTCAAAAACGTTTGTAACTGTTATAGAGTGAGATAATACATGCACCAGTAAAAGGTTCAGAGATACGAGTTGGTGTTACATTACTATGGTGCTGATATTCCACCATTTGTTAATATTTTATGTTTTTTTTTTAATCCTATAATCATTCTTTTTTCAATCTCAAATAGAATAACTCTGTATACACCAATAAAATTTTTAAAGTTCAAATAATTTCAATGAATTTTATTTTTTGTAAATTCTGAAAAACTTCACTATCACAGTGAAGAAATTTGTAAATTTAAAAATAATTGTTAAAATATATTTAATGTTTTTAAAATCACAATATAATAGATGTCTTTATTTTGTGAATAAAAGAGGGACAGAAATCTTATTCATTTATTTATTTCAAATGTCAAAATTATATTATGTAGACAGAACAACAAAGAAACAGATTAAATTTAAATCATATAAACATGCTCATTCAAGTTAGAAGAATTACTAGTTTTACAGAACAGCTACGAATTTTTGTACTAAAGAAACTAAAAAGACAGGAAGAAATGCATCACATTCCATGAAGAAAATGACAGCACTATAGAATTACAGAGAAATCACAATGAAGTTTTAAATTTTTATTTGGAGGAAGTATTTTGAAGTTTTGTTTGGTTCTTAGAATGGGATGCATTGAGATACTTACTTGAGTACTTACCCCAATTTCCATAACCAAAGCATCAATGACACTTCCTATCACAGTAATAAAATCAAATGTGTTCCAAGGATCCTTGAAGAAATTCTTTTTTTGTAATAGAAAAAATATTTATATTAAAAAACAATCTTTGATTTTCAAGAAGTTGCAAAAAATTTATTCTTATGTAAAAAAATATATTCATGTAAATTATCAGTTCAACAAATGACAATCATAAAATTGCTTTTTGCTGCATGTGAAATGCAAAACTCTTAAAATAAAGCCATTATTGTATATATTGAAAGATAAATATATATACTATTATTATTATTATTTTGAATAACTAATTAGAAAATAAAAAAATTAATGGATCTAATTATAATAATAAAATATATGGCAACAAAGATAACAGAACAATCTTTGATTATTCTCTACAACTATAAATAAAAAGTTTCTTAATTTTCTATATGAATGAAATAGAAATAAAACTAACTTATTTAAATTAGTTTCTTAACGTAATTCAACTGTAAACTTATAAAATAATAAGATAAACTCTTTAATTATTGATATTATTATAGAAATTCTTTTTCCTGATTTCATTATAAAAATATTCAAAACTGGAATTTTATTTCAAAGCATAAAACAACTATGATATAAATATTTTACTTGAAAAAAATGATACAGAGACTTTTTATATTACAATGAAATGACATAAGTATGAAAAAATTTACTGATTAGAGTTTAAACAATTATCATTTTATTGACAATTTATAAAAATAATACATGAGAATAAAGTTAAATTAACTTTTTCTAATGACATAATACTATATTACAAAATAATAAAGAATTATAATTTTGTAAAATAGACAATAATGTCAGTGTTACATGGCATCAGATAAACAAAAATTATTAGCATATAATTTTGATTTATACATCTTACAATATAAACCCTTCTCATCTATATTGCAGCCTCTATGACTGGAAATATATATGATATGATATAATCTGTATTAAATAAACTCACTAACTACTACGACTTATGACAGTTTATAGCTTGAAACTTGTTTCAAATCAAAAATAAAACTATTTTATAAAAATACAATTCAAACAAACATCAAAAAAATTTTTTCTATTTGTTTGCTTAAAAATGTAAATACTTTCATTTAATTTAATTTATCTTTTTTAAAGTTTAATTAAATTAAACAAAATTATTAATATTGTGTATTCATTATAATATAAACAGCTCTTATAATTGCAACTCACTAATAGAATTGTTAAAAAAATTTAATAATATGAGTAAAAAAGAATTATATAATATTTATAATTATTTTTGTAAAATAGTAGAAACTTATAATAACAAAACAAATTAAATTAAAGAATATGTGCATATGTACGCGAGAAATAAATGCAAACTAAAAAATTAAAGAAAATGTATAGTTTTATTAAAAATAAATATGGATACATGTTTCTACAACCCCTTGTAATAGGGAAGTAATTCCCAATAGACAATAAATGTTGATTGATTGATTGATTAACCTGTTTTATATGAATTCCATGTTGTACGAGTCACTTAAATTTTACAAATACATATGCCGGGCTGTGAACGGCTCACGTATTTGTAAAATCTAAGTGACTCGTACAACATGGAATTCATATAAAATGGAATAATCAACAGTGTTAAAGGGGGGTTGACTGTAAAGTTTCAAATTCCTTTAATGGCTTCTAGAACATTCATCTGTCAAATGCAACAGTAGGCAATCCTAATGAAAAGTGCAAAGAAGAATGACCTACTTTCCATGTGCAAGTTTCTGACTTTTACAGATCTTTAAAGTCTGATGATGAAAGTAATAATACTGACTAAATCTAAATAAAGCATAACTTTCCATTCGACAATCTGTGCTTTTATTAATGGTATTTTCATGCTTGGCTAGTGAGAGAAATTATATCATATGAAATGTTTTTCCATTAACACAAATTTTTGTTAAGTGCCCTAAAACATGCAGCTTATAAAATGCTGTCATAAATAAGAAATAAGAACATCTATTTTAAGAGAAATGTGTACTTTAAAGTCAAAACCTCATCTTGAAACCAAGATATATTAAACTTTTAATGTTGCATGTGATAAAGCACTTGCAACTTTTTTCCATTACACAGAGTGCTTTACTCACATTTTCTAATGTGTTCACGATGAAAATGACCCAATTTTTTGCATCAATATAATTCCATTCTTTAACTGAAATCTTCTTTAACTGAAATCTGTCATTGTTTCAACTGTTGCAGTGCAATTTAGTTTTTCTGGAAACCTATTTTGTTGCAAGCAACAATATTTGATACAAGTCTTCAAATATTCACAAGTATAAAGTTATTTGCATAAACTCTTTTCCTATAATTAAATATAAATTTACAATGTGCAAAATGCATGCATTTTTCATAACAATTGTTAAAGTAAATAATTTCAAAGACAAAATAAAAATAAATAATGATGCAAGTTCAAATGGGTTAGAAGTTGAGATATATCCAAGTTTCAAGAACAGACCTCTAGCCCCAGGGGGTGTAGCCATAATTACAGATGAAATTAAATTGAGATTAGAAGGAACAGCAGTCAAAGTCATAAACAGTTGAGGTCAGGATAAAAAAAGAGAGG
>NW_019384606.1:506603-527387 GCF_000671375.1 Centruroides sculpturatus | reverse complement strand
GCGGCCGCGATTTCTGATATTATTTTTCTGCGAAAACTTCGTTGACCTTTGGAGACATCATTAATATAAATAATTTTTATGGCCGTTAAATAAGAAATGTTTCTTTCACAAGAAATGTATAAAATTACAGTACTGGACAGACGATAGGTCGCCTAACTCGCCGTAGCGTGACGCTAGACGGCAGAAAGCATATATATAATTATAATAAAGTTACAATAAATTAAGTTAATATATAATTATATATACAGTGCCTAATTTATATATAATTTATATATAATTATATGTACAGTACCTAATTTATATATAATACTGTACAGACAATAGTAAACTCAATTTACCTGCCTAAATTCTCCGTAGCGTGGCGCTGGATGGCGCCACACTACGGAGTTCGGCTGCCCGATGACGTTTTACCGAATTATAGGAGTTTTTTTACCAGGTTTGTATGGATACCATCACAATTTTTTTGCCGTCTTATAGGAATCGTAATTATAGGAACCCGTGTTATAGGGGGGTCTACTGAACTATTAAAGGTCTTTTATGTCATCTTTCCTCCACCACTTCTGCCTCATTGAAAAATCACACCCAGGACACAGTTTATAGAACTGTCACTTATGACAGGAAGCTAGCTTCTCTATACAAGGAAATATAAAAAAAATAATATACAAGGAAATATAAAAAAATAACTTTCATTTAGCCTTCCATAAAAGTCTCTCAATTTCCTCCCTCCTCTGCAATGTTAAAGACTGTCCAGACATGCATCTTCAACCAGGCATCTACACTATCCCCATCACTGATTATATAACAATTTGCCACTTAAAATACATAGGTGCTACAATGTGCCCTTTAAACACCTGCCTCAAGGAACACCAGACTTCCATCACAAAAGGATTGTCCAACACTGCATTGGCTATCTTCGCCTCCAACCCAGACATTGATGTGGACTTCAACAGCGCATGCCACTTACATAGCTCTTCCCAGCAACCCTTTCTCAAACAACTTGAGCAGGTGAAAATTTATAAAGCCATCCGCAAAAACACTGTTATTAATTTTCATGATGTTGACTTTCCCCACAGCATGGAAGTCTTTCTTTCAAAATCTTATTATCCTCCCCGTGTCTGACAAATGGGTGAAGGCCTTTTGAACCAAGGCCCTGAACCTGGTTATCTTGAAAGTGAACAGGTTATGGGAAGAGGTAGTAGTGGTGTGTAGTTTTTCTGTAAACCTGAGTAGTGGTGCGTCTTTCTCTCATTTTACATCACCTCCCCTCTGCACACATGTTTGGCAATCCCATGTTGTTTCAACAGTTGGAGAGCAGTTTACCTGATGATGCACATTCAACATTGGCAAAAACATTTGCATTTTTTATAAAAACAGCTCAATTATAGGTTTTAGTGTTATTAATTCAAATACAATAGACCCCCCTATAAAACGAGTTCATATAGTTCGGATTCCTATATCACGGCGAAAAAAATTGTGACAGTACTCGTACAAACATGCTAAAAAAACTCCTATAATTCAGGCCGACTCGTGTCGCGACAGGATTCATTGAATCTAGATCAATAGCGGATATTGCACAAACCGTTGAGTTTAAATGAGCGGCGGACCTACTAAAAACCATTTATTATTTAACGTCCATAAAAATTATATTTATATTAATGATGTCTCCAAAGTTCAACGAATTTTTCGCAGAAAAAAATAATTTATCAGGAAGCACGTGAGCACCATTCGATGACAAGCTCCACGATGAAAACAAGCTTAAGCAATGACGTCGTCAAACGGTGCACACTTGGTAATTAATCCTACAATTTTTTGCTTATAGCATAGTTTATATAGATTATTCCCAAAAAATTATACATAGTTTGGAAATGTTGAGTCGAATTAGTCTAGAATCGATTAATTTTATGGAAGAAAACCTTTCAAACAGCCATAGTCCGTAAACTGCATATGTGCCGGGCTGTGATTGGCTCACGTATTTAAGGACTCATAGAAAATGGATTCATAAAAACTGGACATATCTACCATGTTATAGGGGGGGTCGACTGTATAACCAATTTTAAGTTGGAGTATTTTTAAATTAATGATTTAAATTTATTATATGCAGCTTCTAAAGTAAATAATAAAACATTTTAAATATACAAGTTTTGTCAAATATGATTTTATTTTACTAATGAGTATTCTAAGAGAAAAATTAGTACAAACAGAACATCAATTCATGGTGATTAAAGCTTTATAACTTTACTTTCACATCATATAAGAATTCAACTTTTCCACCATGGAAGCAGCCATCATTGTTGCAGCAAGGAAAGCAACTGAAATGAGTACTGCAGATTCAACCTCAAACCAGTGAAACTGCTGTGTGCAGCACTTCAGGAAAATAAGTTTAACAACACTCTTGACAGCACATTAACAATAACCCACGATTTGGAATGTTTAGAAATGGCTTTGCTACAGCATCCCTTAACATGTAATTCTTTGATCATTATGAAAACAAGACAATGTCATCTTGAAAAATAAAACAACTATTTCCCATGAATTTGACCAAGATTTTTGTCATTACATACTGGAAATACCTCCTGCTGTTCTTCCCTCCCTGGGGCATCTGACAAAGTTGGTATTCCCCCCAGGGCATGGAGAATGCAAAAACATGCCTCGTCCTGGGATCCAAGGGAATTTGAAAATAACCAGCCTTTAAATCCAAAACAGAAAAATATTTATTGCCATTAAGCTGTGATAATATGTCGTCAATCCTAGCCATAAGGAAAGCCTGCATTTTCGTTATTTTGATCCAGGGTGACACAGAGCTCCCCAGAACCCTTTGGAACCACGTGTATCAGGGAATTCCACTCTGACATGCTTTCTTTGCAGATTCCCAGCTTAAGGAGGTCATTCATTTGCCTTTTGAGGTCAGGCAGATAGCTATATAGAATACAATATTGCTTCATGTTGACAGAGCTCTCCGAAACGAACTCAAGGGAGTGAACGTAATGGTTGGTGCCCGACAACTCAGACACTTTGTTAGCTGTAGCGTTTTGATATGTTTTTAAAACATTGATCACGCTTTCCCTAATTGTTTCATCAAGGTAATCCAGCTTTCACAATCCTGTCTCATCACCTAGCTCAGTGTTTACATTAATGGAGAAGTCCTCTTCTCTTTTTGGGTTCCTATCAGTAATGATCAATCTAATCCCCATCAGCAGCTCCAGGTGTTGGCGAATAACATCCATTCCAAAAATTAAATCACAATCCATCCCTTTTCTGGAAACTTAAACTAGGAGCCTTTGTGCTTACCCTACATCCATTCCCAAATTTAAATTCAATTATAACTGCCTCATCACTTTTCAGGAGAACACCTGATACTCCACTGATACAGGAATCATTCAACACTACCCAATTTTCATTATGGTTCTTTAAACTTTCAGTTAACTCATTTCTAATAACAGTCCTCTCCACGCCAGTATCAACTAGGAAATTAACCTTGGTTCCTACCATTAGACCTTCGATTGTCGGTAATCTGCATTCGGACAATTGAATCCCCGTGGTCAGTTCCAATTTCACACTCTAACCATTCCTCTGACCTTCCGAATGGTCCTTAATTAGTTTAAATGCCTATGCTTATCACACTACCTTGCCAAGTGCCCCTTCTCCCCACACACATAACACCTTCTATCATCCCTCCATTTTCTCTTGGGGTTTCCATTTTTCTTCATGCACTCAGTTAATGATGCAATTGACTTCCTCAATGCCCAAATTTGGCCCTCAAGCTCCACCATATGGCTGCTCACTCTGTCTTCCTTCTCAGAGAACACAAGCCTATGTTCTGAATTTGTGCATACTTCATTCATTATCCCCCTTTTTCCACACACAGCCTCAATCTCCTCCTCTTCCTCTGCCCTACATATTGCTTGGTCCAAGGTTTCTGGATGACTTTGCATCACCTGTCTTCAGATGTCAACGGACAAACCTCTCAAAAAACACTCCTTCACCGTGTTATCCCAAAGCGTAGCCAATTAATTGCTATTATGAGCTACAGCTCGTAAGAACAATGACCTTATCTATACCCCATACTTGCAGACTTTCTCCCCTTTAAGTTATTTTTAAGACTCGATTGAAGGTATCTTGTTCTTTGTCCCTTCGATCAAAGCATTTAATGAGGAATGTTTTTATCTCGTCATAATTAATGATGTCTTAGTCCCTCAGATCGAAAAACACTGACAATGGTTCACCCTTAAGCCTAGCCTGAATGACAGTGATTTTGACTGCCTCCTCCCAACTGGCAAGGGATGCTACATTTTCCATCATTTGAAAGACGCGACATACATTCAAAACACTGCCGGGCGAGTTCATAAAACATGGGATCATCCCCATGAACTCAGTAACAATGGGGACACTACTGACCTCTATCGCCATTCCAGATTGTCCTACCATATCGTGACTTTCCATCAGGAACAATAAATAAAATGAAAACCAAAAGTATGGCAGCACCGAGTCCGATATGGTATACAAATAACAGGGCCGAGAGCATGAACTGGATGAAACAGAGAGGAAAGTCAGGGGACATACGCTGAACCAACTGTTCACAACAAATAATCACTATCCTGTCGCAAATGCCAATGTAGATACTCCATAGCACGTGGTCTGAGGGGTTGAACAAAACAAAAAGGAACAGTTAAAACAAATAATCGGCGTAATAGTGGGGTTTCATAAACAAAGGTTTATTGAGAACAAATACACAATTCAAAGTCCGATCATGTTACAATGTTATTCCTATGCCGATTCTCTGTCTCCTGACCTTCCTCCCTTATACAAAACCCTCCTTTCCATACAAAAACTGATAATGGCTAAAGTAACATTAAATAAACAATTGGGAAAAAGAGTATACAATAACACATAGAATAATAATATAAAGAAATTCCTTGAACAAAAAGCTTCATCACATCGGTTATCCTTGTTTTATACTGTCCGCCAATAGATATCGCTCCATCCCACGTGACCGCACATTACGCCAATCACCACATCGCACGACCTACCAGCAGAGAACTAACTGGTGGTACCAAGGCAGGAAACAGAGATGGATCCGCACAAAAACAGACACGTGACCAACGAAAAACAAACAAAAAAAATAAGTAAAAAATAATATACATAAATAGCTGCAAAGTGCTACAAACCTTAAATAGTACAATCAAAGAATCTAGCTGTTTTGTTTGTTTCTTTGTTTATATTACTTTCAATGTTTCCGATAAAGAGTGTTAAAGCATACTAAAATGATTTTATATAAAACTGATTCACTACAAAACAAATCTTTTTAAAATATTCATATGAGCATTCAATATGGTAGCCTAAATTACCATTTATTGTCACTAAACATGAAAATTTTCAAAACACTTCAAATACTTGGAAGACATCCTCATTTAAAAACACAATGTTTTTACATTAAAAATTAAAATGAATATAATTAAACTTGTATTAATATTAAACTTCATCATGAAACAGAGATGTCACCATAATGTTTCAACCTTTTGAAGGTCATCATCACAAAAGCCTTTGAAAGATTGATAAAAGTTAATGATGGCCTTTGAAAGGTTGAAAACATTATGGTGACAGCTCTGCTTCCTGCTGGAATTTACAGTAACATTAATGCATTATTATTAAACCTTCAGTTTTGAAGAGTACTTAATCAATATAATTCATTACCTATATATCTGCAAATTTTGAGATAAGTTATATTTAATGTTATAAATTAAAAGTATAAATTCTAATAGATTTATAAAAGAAAAGCAAACATATTAAACAGTGCTGAATAACAAATAATAAAATGTAAATTTTTCAAGTATATTTACCGGGGAATATAATTTCTTAAAAACATACTGAAGCAAAAAAAAAAAAAAAAAGGCATTTTGCTAAATTAATTTGTTGTTTTATTGGGCATATATTTGCCTTCACTAGTACAAAATATAAAATTTACAATCATCATCAGAAATGTGTGCAAATACATTGAGAGAAAAACCATTAAAATTCTGGATCTAGTTACAGCAAAAAGCTTTCACAATAAGGTGTTTCAATGAAGAAGTAATTAAAGCACAATTAAGCTTTCACCAACCACAGCTAAAATAAAATATTTATTTTAGCTATAATTGGTGAAAGCTGAACATCCCACATTACTCTGTAATTGAATCTCAATTTTGTGTAATACTTGAATAACTGGATGCCATGAACCACTGCAAGTATTTCTTTCTCAATAGATAAATATTTTTGTTGGGAAGATGTTAAAGTTGCTGTTGTGTATGCTAGCAGCTGACCATTTTGCATTAAACAAACTCCCATATCAATCTTACTAGCATCTATTTTTAGTATCAATGGAAGCATATCACTAAAAATACAAAGAGTAGTTGCTTCCATAAATCCATCTTTGTTTACTACAAGGAAAAATTCTATTCTACTCAAAATAGAAAATTTATTACAGTACTGATTTTTATTGTTCACGTCTAAAACTATAAAAAACAACCATAACTAAAAGTGAGGTTATTTCTTGTGGGTTGTCGAATTAATTTATAATAATTTGATTTAACAAATTCTGGTAAAATTTTTGTTCACTTTATTGCATGAAAATTAATGTTGTGACAATAAAGAAAATTTTGCCATTTTTTTCATTGACAAAATTTTCTTTATTGTCACAACATTAATTTTCATGCAATAAAAGTGAACAAAAATTTTACCAGAATTTGCAATTTTGCAATTGCAATAAAGCAAATTTGTGAAACAGCAAAATTTGCTTTATTGGTATTTGCTTTAAGGAGAGTCAACTATAATATAAAAATTACGTTAAATATTTTCTGTAAGGCATTATATGTGTATTTATGCACAATTTCCATGACTCAATAGTTATCAAGAAAATTCCACTGCATTATGTCATTTTAATAAAATCATTGACAACATTACACTATTTAAACAGCACACAAAACATGTGAATGCATTATAAAAATTTAATGCACCTACAATTTTCTTGATACATAAGAATAAATATTGCAATGTTCAGTTCAGACGTGCTAAGCAGAGAATAAATTACAAATATATGACTATCTATGCATTTGCTGAAGGAAAATTTTTAATTACTAACATTTTCAGCCTACTCCATAGGCCATCATCAGGTTTCTTAAAACCATTTTTAGAAACTGTTCCAATAATAGAACACTCCATTTAAATTTTAACCTTTGAAGAATTTAAAATACAAATTTAAAAGTAAATGAGTTAACTAAATATGTTTGTTTGTTTGTTAAGTTATGGCAACGCAACACTTGGCTAGGGAGGTCTTTTTAAGGGAAACTGTTCCCTATTTAGGCATTACAGACACATAGAAAATCTGAAAAACTCAACATGGCCAGCTCGTCCAAGCGAAGCACGAATCCACGACTGAAATCCCAGTGTTCAGGGTACGAAGACCGCTTGGCCACTGGTTAACTAAATAACTTATGAAAAATATTGTTAGACTTGATGTTGCTTGTTGGAGATTAATAAAAACTGGTTGGACTCATGTAGCTGGTTATGTAACAAAGAATACACAAAGATTACACTGTCTTGACTCAGGGAAGGTCAGTGCAAAAAAGGGGAGAGTAAAACGAGGTCACCAGCTCTAACAGTTCTCCAAGGGATCAACAGCACCACCAACCTTTTATTATGTAATGGAAAAACATTTACAAAACATCACCACAACACAATGCATTGTATGTAATGATGTCATATAGCATTTAACAATAATTTCAATCATTGATTCTAACACACCCCTCTCAACGATTGATCATTAATACAATCTGATATTGCGAGTAAATTTCTTAACCTTATTTGCGTCTAGTGGTTTGGTTAACAAATCGGCCGTCATCCGGACAACAAATTACAATAATTTCTCTCGAATTCTTTAAATCACGTACAAAATAATATTTTGTGTCGATATGTTTTGTGTGCTGTTGTGCTTTTCCAAATTCTAAAAGTCAAATACAACTTTGATTGTCCTCAAATATTCTCTTGGTTCTACTGCATCCTCTGTCACTGATAAATTTATTGTTTCAATTAATCTTATGGGAGGTACTCCCTTAGTAGTTCTTTCCAATCTCTTTAAATGTATGCCAGTTTCTTCCATTTCTTGTTGCCTTGTTTTTGTTTTGTATTCTTCTTTTAAATTTGTATTGATAACTATTGTAACTTGTTTTGAATTTTCATTATTTTCATGTATATAGATTTTGGAGGCTTTGTGCTTGAAGTTTTCCAGAAAGTGAACATTTCTGCTTATTATCAGTTTTTGTATCAACTAAGCGATAAGCTCTTGATGCTCTCTTGTATCCTACAAAAATTAGTTTTGTGGCTTTAAGTTCTAGTTTCTTTCGTGTTTCTTTAGGTTTAATAGCATAGGCTGAGCATCCAAAAATTCTTATTTGCATGAGGTTTGGCTTCTTTCCATGATATTTTTCATATGGAGTTGTTTCACTTGCTTTAGTAATTAATCTATTCTGTAGATAATTTGCATTATTCACCACTTCTCCCCAGTATTTATTTGGTAGTCCAGCATCAATTAACATGCATCTTGTCATTCTATCATATATCTATTTTTCCTTTCCACTACTCAATTTTGTTGAGGGAATAAGGTGCCATAGTTTCCCATACAATACCTTCATTTTTAAAGAATATCTTTAAGTTGGTACTTGAAAATCCACATCCTATGTCTGATCTGATTCATTGAGTTCTTCCAAATTTTGTTTGTACATATTTAACATATTCCTTTATTTAATCAGGTACTTCACTTTTATGATTAAGAAGATATATTTTGGTGTACCTACTGTAATCATTTATCATGGTTAAAATATATTTGTTGCCTCTTGATATTGCTGTTTGCATTGGACTGCATATGTCTGTGTGTATTAATTAAAGTAATTGATATATTTTGGTTTCCGATTTCTTTGAAAAACTCTTAGTAGTCATTTTGACCTCAATGCAATATTCACAAAGTTTAAATATGCGACATTTCTGAATATTTATTCCTGTAGCCAATTCCTTGTTCTGCATCAAAATTATGGAGTTTATGTCACAATGCCCTAATCTTCTGTGCCTTACATCTTTTCTGCTCCCCTTTGCCATGTTGATAGGTCTGACTCGGTGGCATGCCCCAAAGTAAAACCAGGGTGTGTCGGGGTTCGAAATTATGCATATTTAAAAAGAGGGTGTAATCAGGATGGGAGATTTTTCTGGGGCGACTTGGCCACGAGACGAAGACAGAAAAAGAAGAGAGGAAAGCAAACTGGAATGATCGGTGAATAGTGGTGTGTGAAGATATGTGATATAGGAGTCATGAAGTCACTCAAGAATAAGGCTGTATAACAAGATCAGGGTGACGATTTTGTTTCAAACTGTAAACTTAAGTAAGAACACGTCAATAGTATTGTCGGTTCATTTTTTTTTTGTCTTCATGTTACAGAAATTCATTAACAGTCTATTGTTGGGTTTATTGTGTGTTCCAGTTACTCGGAAATTTGGATTGTCAGGTGTATTGCATGTTACTGTTACTCAGAATTTTGGATTTGTTGGGGTGTATTCTTTCCAGCAAGTCTCACTGGAAGCACTGTATGTTGTTGGGCAAATTAAATTGCTATCTGGTTATTATTTTGGTTTATTGTCTTTGTTTCAACCCTACTGAGATCAGTGGATTTTCCCATATAAGTGTCTGCTACATTAGGCTCACTTGTTATCATGTTGGCCCATCGAAGAAATCACTAAATTTCTTCTCCATATCAACTTGTTCGTTCCTTTTATTTCTCACACTTCTATGCCACAAGTGAATGCATTTCTTCTTATCATTAATTACTGTAAGTGCTTTATAAGACTTATCAAACTCATATAAACATGTGTTTGCTGTTGCTACTGTTACTCTGTTTTTCTGGAGGATAGAGTAAATGTTCCCTTCAAATTTTATGGCAGACCCTAATGTCATTAGTCTTCTGACTGAGATTAAATTTCCTTTAAGGTGAGGTACATATAACATGTCTTTCATACATATTCGACATCGTTCATTATTTTCATCCATGCAGGTTATCATTACATTGACTTTACCTTTAGAGTATAGAGCTTGGCCATTGGCTAGTATCACTCTTTCTCTATGTTTACTATTAATGGTTGTGAATAAATATTTCTCACAACACATATGCAATGAAGCTCCCGAGTCTACATACCATTGATGAATCTCATTTTATGTTCCTGTCTTAAAACATACATAGGATTCCTTTTCCGGATGTTGTTCATCACTTTCCGCATAAATTTTGTTGATCTGATTTGGATGCTTTTCTTTCCATGTTTCATATTAGCTACATTCTTTCTTTATATATCCTTGTATTTTGCAAAAATAACTTTTGAGCAAACTCCTCTTCTGAGTTACTGGGTGTGTTCCCACTTTAAATGCTTTATCCGCTTCATATTCTTCATTTGATGAGGTCTTTCTTCTTGAGTGTTCCTCATGTAATTTATTACGTACTAACTCCTGGGTTAATTCTTCTTATGGACGAGTCTCTAGTGCTGTTATTAAAGTGTTATAGCTGTCTGGCAAGTTACTAAGTAATAATGCTATCTTTAATTTCTCAGCTAGAGTTTCTCCCAATGCTGTAAGACGATCAATCAATTCCTCCATGTTGGCCAAGTGTATCTCCATGTCGNAATTTTAATATATTTAGATAGGAAAAATTGATTTCAGAAAATTATAAATTTAATTAATAATATGCTGAATTTAGGTTTTACAAATTTTCAATCACTTCCATTCTGAATATTTTCTTCACAAATTCTCTTCAGTAAGATATTTTATGTTACACCAACTCATATCTCTAAACCTTTTACCGGTGCGCGTATTATCTCACTCTATAACAGTTACAAAAGTTTTTGAACCGTTACTGTTCTTCTTCAGATACCGATCCCCTAATGGAATGCTGTTCAACGATATTACGAAATACGATCAGGAACGATGTCATTGGGATGGGACATCGTTCCGGATCATATTTCATAACATCGTTGAACAGCATTCCATTAGGGGATCGGTACCTGAAGAAGAACCGTAACAGTTCAAAAACGTTTGTAACTGTTATAGAGTGAGATAATACATGCACCAGTAAAAGGTTCAGAGATACGAGTTGGTGTTACATTACTATGGTGCTGATATTCCACCATTTGTTAATATTTTATGTTTTTTTTTTAATACTATAATCATTCTTTTTTCAATCTCAAATAGAATAACTCTGTATACACCAATAAAATTTTTAAAGTTCAAATAATTTCAATGAATTTTATTTTTTGTAAATTCTGAAAAACTTCACTATCACAGTGAAGAAATTTGTAAATTTAAAAATAATTGTTAAAATATATTTAATGTTTTTAAAATCACAATATAATAGATGTCTTTATTTTGTGAATAAAAGAGGGACAGAAATCTTATTCATTTATTTATTTCAAATGTCAAAATTATATTATGTAGACAGAACNAATTTTACAGATATGTCTTTATATGGACATAAAATATACATTTCATGTCTGATGGTTTTGTTTTACAATATTATACGAATTATTATTATTATTAATTTTTTTTATACGAAATTAAAAACATTTTCTGTGCATGAATTTTGACCCACTTCCGGAGTTTCACACTTTTATGTAATGACAGGGATGCAGTTTCATTCCTGGAAAAGTTGGGCATTTACTCTATTCCTTTGGAAAACCCAGTGTCTGGTGTACACACCCATTATATAGGGGTAACCACTAGAATGCTCTCTGGCCACATCTCTGAGCACCAACATTCTGTTGCAGTGGGAAGGTATGACACCAAGCTCTCCAGGATGGTATTGTAAGACCAACACACTCCACTTTGGGACCGGGTGGTGATGCTCAGGCACTGTGATAAGGGGGCCTAGTGTACATTTGGAGGCCCTTTACATCAATTTGCTGTCACCTTGCAACTTCCCCACTCTGGATTTGCCCAGAATCTGGATTAATCTATACAAGCAATTAAAACATCAATATTAGCACCCTCCGTCTACTCTGTGTATTAAGGTGCATGTGCCTCATTGTTACGTTTTTCAAGTTTAAGTTTAAAAAAAAATTTCTTGTTCTAAATGTTCTAAGATTCCAAATGGCTAATACTGTTCTCATTTCAATTTAAAATTTTGTTTGAAATCAATACAATTCCGTATCTACCTGAGGACGACACTTTTTACTATGTTGAAAGCACTCGTAAGAAAATAAAACATACAGCAAAATGATAGTTAACGCGTTTTTGTGTGAATTTTCTCTCCAATCAGCAATATTTCACATTGTTTCAATTGAATAAAATTTTTTTTGTAACTTTTTGTCATGGCATGTTATTTAAAATTATTTTTAACACTAAAATTTACAGAAAATTTGTTACGTCAACATTTAAAAAAGTTTTCTTGTACTGCTGTTAGATAATTTCTGTATCCAATATTAAGTATTTTTCCATTCAAGTTTAAATTGCATTCTCTTTTCAGCTTCTTTCAGTGGACATATTTAATATTCCAGCTCAATTTTAATACATCACAAAACATCAACCTATATGCACATAAGCACAGTTCGAACAAAGATATCTGACAATAATTCAACATTTATAACAGAACAGTAGAATGTTTAAATGTGCATTATGTTGCTGATCTTCAATCCTGTCATCTCAAACTATACTGTGGACAATGTTGTCATACAGATTTATTTTTCTTTTAAAACATGTGTCGTTTTCAATGCAAATGTAAATAAGTGAGACAAATGCTATCCTAGGATAGTGTTGCCTGGGATGCAGGGCAAAACATTGAAAAGAAAAGACTGTCTGAAAGAATAGAACAATCCTAGTTTACATTCTAAAACCTAATGATGATTGAAAACAGTCCATTAAAAATTATTGCTAAATTACATTTTTTTTATTTTGAATTGTTTGATTTCTTATTGTGATTAGTTAATGAAATCATAATTTATAGAAAGAAAATTGCAATGTAAACTAACTTATCTGTTTGATAAAAAAAATAATTTATATTATTAACTAATTGAATATTTTGATGCAAATTATATAAATTAGTAATTCATATCATCAGTATTAATTAATTAAAGTTTTCATTTCAATTTTTCTTTATTAAATGTAAAGTTATTTATTTTAAGAACATGACTATCTAATTAATAACAATACAAAGTAATATTACTATATCACATTTTAATCAAATAATTAATATACATACTTTAAAAGATTGGATGAAAGTCCATAAAAGTATTCGGATGGTATAACCCTGACGCAGAAGTTTGATCAATCGGGCAGCTCGAAATAATCGAAGGAAACCAACATTGAAGAAATTAACCTAAAATAATTAATATTCTTGAAAAATAAACTGTAGAGTTATTTAAAATCTATTACAAATTTTAAACATATTTCATAGCTGTTCCCAAAAAAGGTAATTCTAACATAATTTACTATTATTAACAAATTTTATAGCAAAAATATTTTCTGATAAAATAAAATTCAACAATTATGAATAATTACTTTTTGTGACATCATCACAATGCTGGAGTGCAATTTTTAAACATTTTAATTTAAAAAAATCACATGACTTCCAGTCCAGACCATGAGTTCATCAGGACTTCCAGCTCTTAAGTTTTTCATATCTAATCTAGATTGACAAAAGTAGGAATCTACAGGTCTGCAATTTGAAAACTGCAGATCAATAAATGAAACTGCATATTAAAAAACTTCATTTTTAGGAAAATATTTTACAAAGCAGAAAAATATTTAAGATAAGGTAAATATATTCATAAGATAAAGTCTCTAGACAACTATTTACTCTTGAAATACTTTTCTTTGTTAAATTATTTCTGTTATAACTATAATATACATTATTCATTAAAATTCATTAAAAAGATTCACTAATGCATTTCTATCTCTCATACTAATTGAACTGTGTCAAGCATGCAAGTGCATCCCTTGAGTTATTGACCCAAATGCTCCGTTAATTACAGATTCTCTTCTACTTATGAACAGGTTAGGTTCTGGAGGTTTTGTCGTAAGTTAAAAACTAACCTAGAAAGTACATACTATATGTAAACAAAATAACCACTTATTGTTAGCATTTTATCCTTCAATGTACTTAATAGAATACATTATGCTCATGTTTACTCACTCATTACTACTTTGTAGCAAGTGTTTCAAATATAGTTTTTTCCCACCAACACACAGTTTTATAATGTCCAATTTAATTTCCATGATAATAGAGCATCACTTCTTGCATATCTCCACTGATAGATTTACTACTATGTTTCAGACATATTTTTAAAGCACTAAACTTAAAATTTTATAAAAATTGCAAACAATAGAGAAAAATGCCATTACTCCAATGTTACCAAGTAAAATGTCACCTCACAAATGGCAATGAAACCTCAAAATTTGCATGAAAATGAAAAATAATGATATGCAATAAAAATTAACCCACATTAATTATTTATTAAAATAATTATTATTTTTATTGGCCAAAGACTGGCTTCAATGCTAGCATACAAGCTGCAAATGAACTTCAGAATCCATGTGAAATTTAAATTTTAGATGTACAGTACATGTACAGTCTAATTGTTCATAAGTCTATATTAAGTCCCACTATATTAAGGATCTTCTCGCCAGGCATAAGTATGTGTTCGATCTTAGTATGGACCTGCAAAATGCCTTCAACTCAGCCTGGTGGCCACAGGTACTGAGAAGGCTTTCAGATTATGACTGCCAATCTAACCTGTTTCATCTTGTGAAAGATTACTTCAACAACAGGAAGGCATCTATCAGCATTGGTGAGAGGTCTTTTTCTCATGTCCTCCAGAGAGGGTGCTCTCAGGAGCTTGGTCTGCAGACCTCTTTCCTGGAACATACTGTTTGACAGTTTTTCCATCTGGACTTTGGACACCAGTATTGTGTTTTTGCTTCTGCAGACAATGCATTTCTGGTATTCCCTGCTAATTCAAGAATGGCAATTTAGACTGCTGCTGCTGATATTATTAAAAAAGCCATAGAATGGGGTGATGAGAACAAGCTGAATTTTAACTTAAATAAGATATTTGGTATTGTGTTTTCTGCCCCAGGTGATACAAGAATCTATAGGCATGTCCTATGTGCGAGATTTAATGATACCTCAATCAAGATTGTTAAACAGCTAACCTTTCTTGGTGTGGTACTTGACCACAAACTATCATAGAAGCTTCATATTCAATACGCCACCAATAGGACTAGTCTCATTCTTAGCAGCCTTCTACATGTTGCCCGTAATAGATGGGGTTTAGGCTACGAGGTGTTTAACTCCATTTATGACTGTGTGTTTGTCCCAATCTTATTTTACAGCTCAGTTGTATGGGGTCAAGTTGCAAGCTACTCCCATAACCACAGGAGGTTGAAGACTGCCCAACAAAACTGATTCACCTGACTCGTAGTTACAGTACAGTCTCAAATGCTGCTCTCCCAGTTATTGCTGGGAAACCACTAATCCTGCAACAGAACCACTACACTATGGAAAGATTCCTTGTTTCAAGAGGAAGAAGTTCTGACCTCCTGGGCATCTCTTTTGGTGCCTCCAAAATTTGATGCCTTGATGTACTGTACATTTCAGTGATCCTTCCCACCTGCAATTAGAAGTGGACTTGGCCTGGTCAATGAGTCCTGTCATTGAGTCACTCACAGATGGCTCGAAAACATCACAGGGTACAGCAGGTGCATTTGTCATCCTCTCTTCTGGCCTGGAAACACATCATGATACCTTCAAGCTTCACCTGGAATGCTCAGTGTTTCAGGCTGAGATATTTGCTCTCCTTATGGCTGTACAGTTCCACAATAATGAGTATAAGGGAGAACTCATCAACATCAGTACAGATAGTGCTGCTACTGTGCAGACCCTTCAGAATAAGGACAACTACCATCCAATTGCAAGGAACATCCTTTCTACTGCCTCCCTGTCCTTTAATAACAACCACATTAAATGGATCAGGGGTCATCAAGGCACTCTGAGCAACGAGAGGGCAGATTTCGTTGCCCATATTGCCACAGAACATTGTGAAGGCATTTTTGCCTATTATCAGCTGTCCTCTTCCAATGTCAGACAATGGCTATGAAATAGCATGATTGAGAGCTGGCAAAGTGACTGGAACTCCCTGCCAGAAACCCATATCACAAGGCAACTCTTTCCTAATATTGACAGTCGACTTAAGTGGAAATGGAATCACCCGAATCATTGCCTTACACAGTTCCTTACTGAGCATGGATGTTTTAATGTTTATCTGCACAGGTTCCATCACGGTGACTCAGATTGTTGTCATATCTGTCTTATGGACTGTTGCATGCTTAAAAACACTTCAGCATCCCAACTTAAAAAAAACTTCAGCATCCTCCTCAATTTGTAAATACATGATTTTTTGTCTTATTCTTAATTTTATTTTTATATTCTTTTGTGTTTATGTATCTGTTTATATATCTGTATGTATCTGCAATGTACCTTATGTACAACATTCATGATTGTGCCTAGCGATGCCAGGTGCTAATAAAGATTATTTGTCTGTTTATCTGTCTATCCTTGCCAAGGTTTATACAAGTATGGCTAAAGCCATAGTAGTTTGCCCTTTATTAATTGAAATAAGATGTTCTTGCAGATGCTGTTTTAATGAACGTATTGTTGTCCCAATGTATTGTAGGTGTTGACCATCTCTATTGTCCTGAAGTGGTAAGGAGTATACTCCAGCAGAAACATCTTATTGTTGGTGTTTCTAAGAAGCATATGGATGGTGAAGTTCCTTCTGTAAGCCAAGGAAAGATTATTGTCTCCTGCGACTTCTCAGTATATAGCCATCAGGGTCTTGTTATACTGCACAACCTCAAATTTATGTTTTGCCTTTCCCATGTTTGTCTTGCACTTCATATTTGTTCACTAAACTTTTTATTAATCTAGGCAGGTACCCATGCTGGATAGCCAGATGTTTTATGTACTGTAATTCATGAGTTTTCTTCTTGAAAATAGAAGAGTGTGTGAATGCCCNAACAAAACAAATTAAATTAAAGAATATGTGCATATGTACGCGAGAAATAAATGCAAACTAAAAAATTAAAGAAAATGTATAGTTTTATTAAAAATAAATATGGATACATGTTTCTACAACCCCTTGTAATAGGGAAGTAATTCCCAATAGACAATAAATGTTGATTGATTGATTGATTAATATTGTGTATTATTAACCTACAGGTTACTGATTCTTTTGTGAAGAGCTATTTAGCATTAACAACATAGGATTCATTCCAATTTGGAAAAATCTTTTCTAGGCAACTCTTTAGCAACTTGTTATCAATAAACCATACTTTTACAGATAGCTGTTTAATGACCATAAAATCTTTAGTCCATTCATTATCTTTACAAAAAAACAGCAACAAATAGACTGCTATATTAACTTAGTAATATCAAAATTTAATCAAAATGTTAATCATGAACAAAATTACATTTACTTACTAAAGTATAACATTAAAAAAAATATAATGATAATCTTTAAAATATAATATAAAGCAAAAAGAGACTAGAAGGCATTTTTAATTTCAAAACTCAATGTTAAATATTTTAATACATTAATAAAATCAAATAAAACAATATAACAGTATTAAAAATTATATAATTTTTTAGTCAATAATTTTCTAAAACTGGTATATATTAATTTAAACACAGACAAGACACACTAGCATACCTCAAGTTACTAATTACATTATGTTTTTAAAATCACATTATAATAGATGTCTTTATTTTGTGAATAAAAGAGGGACAGAAATCTTATTCATTTATTTATTTCAAATGTCAAAATTATATTATGTAGACAGAACAACAAAGAAACAGATTAAATTTAAATCATATAAACATGCTCATTCAAGTTAGAAGAATTACTAGTTTTACAGAACAGCTACGAATTTTTGTACTAAAGAAACTAAAAAGACAGGAAGAAATGCATCACATTCCATGAAGAAAATGACAGCACTATAGAATTACAGAGAAATCACAATGAAGTTTTAAATTTTTATTTGGAGGAAGTATTTTGAAGTTTTGTTTGGTTCTTAGAATGGGATGCATTGAGATACTTACTTGAGTACTTACCCCAATTTCCATAACCAAAGCATCAATGACACTTCCTATCACAGTAATAAAATCAAATGTGTTCCAAGGATCCTTGAAGAAATTCTTTTTTTGTAATAGAAAAAATATTTATATTAAAAAACAATCTTTGATTTTCAAGAAGTTGCAAAAAATTTATTCTTATGTAAAAAAATATATTCATGTAAATTATCAGTTCAACAAATGACAATCATAAAATTGCTTTTTGCTGCATGTGAAATGCAAAACTCTTAAAATAAAGCCATTATTGTATATATTGAAAGATAAATATATATACTATTATTATTATTATTTTGAATAACTAATTAGAAAATAAAAAAATTAATGGATCTAATTATAATAATAAAATATATGGCAACAAAGATAACAGAACAATCTTTGATTATTCTCTACAACTATAAATAAAAAGTTTCTTAATTTTCTATATGAATGAAATAGAAATAAAACTAACTTATTTAAATTAGTTTCTTAACGTAATTCAACTGTAAACTTATAAAATAATAAGATAAACTCTTTAATTATTGATATTATTATAGAAATTCTTTTTCCTGATTTCATTATAAAAATATTCAAAACTGGAATTTTATTTCAAAGCATAAAACAACTATGATATAAATATTTTACTTGAAAAAAATGATACAGAGACTTTTTATATTACAATGAAATGACATAAGTATGAAAAAATTTACTGATTAGAGTTTAAACAATTATCATTTTATTGACAATTTATAAAAATAATACATGAGAATAAAGTTAAATTAACTTTTTCTAATGACATAATACTATATTACAAAATAATAAAGAATTATAATTTTGTAAAATAGACAATAATGTCAGTGTTACATGGCATCAGATAAACAAAAATTATTAGCATATAATTTTGATTTATACATCTTACAATATAAACCCTTCTCATCTATATTGCAGCCTCTATGACTGGAAATATATATGATATGATATAATCTGTATTAAATAAACTCACTAACTACTACGACTTATGACAGTTTATAGCTTGAAACTTGTTTCAAATCAAAAATAAAACTATTTTATAAAAATACAATTCAAACAAACATCAAAAAAATTTTTTCTATTTGTTTGCTTAAAAATGTAAATACTTTCATTTAATTTAATTTATCTTTTTTAAAGTTTAATTAAATTAAACAAAATTATTAATATTGTGTATTCATTATAATATAAACAGCTCTTATAATTGCAACTCACTAATAGAATTGTTAAAAAAATTTAATAATATGAGTAAAAAAGAATTATATAATATTTATAATTATTTTTGTAAAATAGTAGAAACTTATAATAACAAAACAAATTAAATTAAAGAATATGTGCATATGTACGCGAGAAATAAATGCAAACTAAAAAATTAAAGAAAATGTATAGTTTTATTAAAAATAAATATGGATACATGTTTCTACAACCCCTTGTAATAGGGAAGTAATTCCCAATAGACAATAAATGTTGATTGATTGATTGATTAACCTGTTTTATATGAATTCCATGTTGTACGAGTCACTTAAATTTTACAAATACATATGCCGGGCTGTGAACGGCTCACGTATTTGTAAAATCTAAGTGACTCGTACAACATGGAATTCATATAAAATGGAATAATCAACAGTGTTAAAGGGGGGTTGACTGTAAAGTTTCAAATTCCTTTAATGGCTTCTAGAACATTCATCTGTCAAATGCAACAGTAGGCAATCCTAATGAAAAGTGCAAAGAAGAATGACCTACTTTCCATGTGCAAGTTTCTGACTTTTACAGATCTTTAAAGTCTGATGATGAAAGTAATAATACTGACTAAATCTAAATAAAGCATAACTTTCCATTCGACAATCTGTGCTTTTATTAATGGTATTTTCATGCTTGGCTAGTGAGAGAAATTATATCATATGAAATGTTTTTCCATTAACACAAATTTTTGTTAAGTGCCCTAAAACATGCAGCTTATAAAATGCTGTCATAAATAAGAAATAAGAACATCTATTTTAAGAGAAATGTGTACTTTAAAGTCAAAACCTCATCTTGAAACCAAGATATATTAAACTTTTAATGTTGCATGTGATAAAGCACTTGCAACTTTTTTCCATTACACAGAGTGCTTTACTCACATTTTCTAATGTGTTCACGATGAAAATGACCCAATTTTTTGCATCAATATAATTCCATTCTTTAACTGAAATCTTCTTTAACTGAAATCTGTCATTGTTTCAACTGTTGCAGTGCAATTTAGTTTTTCTGGAAACCTATTTTGTTGCAAGCAACAATATTTGATACAAGTCTTCAAATATTCACAAGTATAAAGTTATTTGCATAAACTCTTTTCCTATAATTAAATATAAATTTACAATGTGCAAAATGCATGCATTTTTCATAACAATTGTTAAAGTAAATAATTTCAAAGACAAAATAAAAATAAATAATGATGCAAGTTCAAATGGGTTAGAAGTTGAGATATATCCAAGTTTCAAGAACAGACCTCTAGCCCCAGGGGGTGTAGCCATAATTACAGATGAAATTAAATTGAGATTAGAAGGAACAGCAGTCAAAGTCATAAACAGTTGAGGTCAGGATAAAAAAAGAGAGG
>NW_019384606.1:452237-504881 GCF_000671375.1 Centruroides sculpturatus | reverse complement strand
TCAAGTAATTTATTACGTACTAACTCCTGAGTTAAATCTTCTTCTGGACGAGTCTCTAGTGCTGTTATTAAAGTGTTATAGCTGTCTGGCAAGCTACTAAGTAATAATGCTATCTTTAATTTCTCAGCTAGAGTTTCTCCCAGTGCCGTAAGACGATCAATCAACTCCTCCATGTTGGCCAAGTGTATCTCCATGTCGCCGTTTTCTTCTAGTTTTAAATTGCAAATTTTCTTCAATAGATAAACTTTATTTGATAGTGTAGACTTAACATGGTGTTTCCTTATGGCTTCCCAAGTTCCTTTAGCTGTAGTTTCCTTTCTTACTAATGGCAGTTGATTGTCTTCCATCAGGAGGCCTATCATGGCGCGCGCCTTTCCGTTCTTTGTTAACCAAGACGAGTTGAAATCGAGGGTATTTTCTTTTGTATTACATCCCATAACTCATCTTTTATCAACAGCAATTCCATCTTATATTTCCAAATTTGATCATTGTTGTTGTTTAATTTGGTGATGGCAACTTAACTTTTATCTGCCATTGTGACAAGTACAGTTGACCCCCCTATAACGTGCGTTCCTATAACGACAATTCCTATAATGTAGCGAAAAATTGTAGCAACATTCGTATAAAGTACCTCCTATAACGTCGTTTCGCGACAAGATTGATAGAATCTGGACCACTAGTGGATGAGCAGCCGAACTACTTTCCTCCGCCCTGCGCCACGCTACAGAGCAGCTAAATTGAGTTTGCTATCGTCTGTACAGTATTATATATAAATTATATATAAATTAGGTACTGTATATATAATTACAGTGGTACCTCAGGTTACGAACGCCCCAGCATACGAAATTTTCAGGATACGACATGAAATTCGAACATATTTTTGCTCCACGATACGAACAAAAACTCACCATACGACGTTACATTAGTTCGCATTTTTCATTTGTTTTTCTTACTACAGTTATTTTTTTAATATATTACTTGGCTTTAATTTGAGTATGTTTTTCGCGTTGGAACAAATTATTTGGTTTTACATGTAATCGTATGGGAAAAGATGATCCACCTTACGACATTTTCATGATACGATCTCAGTTTCGGAACGGATTAATTTCGTATCCTGAGGTACCACTGTATATATTAACTTATTGTAACTTTATTATAATTAAATACATAATTTCCGCCGTCTAGTGTGGCGCCATGCTACGGAAATTTTAGGCAATAAGTTGAGTTTATCATCATCTGTACAGTATGTAAATTAGGTACCGTAAGTTTAATACAGCACTAATTTTATACATTTCTTGTGAAAGAAACACTTCTTATTCAACGGCCATAAAAATTATTTATATTAATGATGTCTCCAAAGGTCAAGTTATTTTTCTGCGAAAAATTATTTATCAGAAATCGCGGCCGCCGTTTCGTGTGCTGTTCCACGACGAAGACAAGCTTTGAACAACGGGCGTAGTCAAATGGTGCACACTCGGTAAGTAATCCTATATTTTTTTGTTTATAGCATAGTTTATACAGATTATTCCCAAAAAATTATACGTGTTTTGGAAATGTTGAGTTGAATTAGTCTAGAATCGGTTAATTTTATAGAAGAAAACCTTTCAAACAGCCTTAGTCCGTAAAGTTCACACCTATCGGGCTGCGATTGGCTCATGTATTTAATCATTCCTACAACGTAAAATTCAATTAGCGTGGAACGTATCTAAGCGTTATAGGGGGGGGTCTACTGTATTTTGTGTTCTCGCCGAATGTTCTTCTTACGTAAATTTATATCCAGTTTACGTTATCTCTTGAATTTACCTTTTTTTTCCCTTCTTAAGCTTAATTAGTTGTTGCTATAACTGGGCCCATAACTGTTACACTTTATGTTGCTTGTCAGAGATTAGTAAAAACTGGTTGTACTCACATAACTGGTTATGTAACAAAGGAATATAGAATACACAAAAATTACACTGTCTTGACTCACAGAAGGTCAGCGCTGAAAAGGGAAGAGTGAAACGAGATCTAATGGTTCCCTGAGCAGTAAACAGCACCATCAACTTTTTATTACGTAACGGAATAATGTTTACAAAACATCACTGCAACACAGTGCTTTGTATGTAATAATGTCATATAGCATTTAACAATTATTTCAATCATTGATTCCAACAAATATAAGGTTAACAATAAATGAAAATAAACTTGTATATTTTTTAAGTTTAATTTTATTTATTGTTAACCTTATATTTTTCATAAGTTATTTAGTTAACTCATTTACATTTAAATTTGTACTTAGAATTCTTCAAAAGTTAAAATTTAAATGAAATGTTCTATTTGTGGAACAGTTTCTAAAAATGGTTTTAAGAAACCTAATGATGGCCTATAAAAGTTTACTGAAAACGATAGTAATTAGAAATTTTCTTTCAGCAAATGCATAGGTAGTTATATATTTATAACTGCACTTTTCATATGATCCTCTGCCAAAGTATAACAAACAGTTGAACTAGTATTAGCTATTCATGATTACAAAACATTTACAAAATCCTTTTTCCATTAAATGATTTCTCAACAGCAACCTTATGCTAAGAAAATACACATACAAAAATAATATTAAATTAACATTTAATGAGAAAAATAAACTAATTTTGATATTTAAAAAAATAAGAAATTTAGACTAAAAGCAGTCAATTATTAACAATTTAAACAATTTATAAATTTGTTTATGTAGATTTATGCTAATTTTATACAAGAAAGAATTGTTTTGTTATCAAAATTACCATAATTTCTTGTAGATAACCCACTGGTTATTTGTATTTAAAAATAAATTTGAAAGAGGATACAGGTATGCAAAAATACAAATTATCTATTGATTTTAACTTGCAATTACTGTCTCATCAAACAACTTTTCCATTATGTGAAGGTAGTAACAATATCTTTAGCAAATACAAAAATGCCACAGTATCTGCCATTGTAATTTTTCCCAAAACCATCAAGGTGTATGTATACATATTGTATTTTTGTAGATTGATTGGCATGTTGGTGCAAAGTGCTATGCTGAACTAAAGTCAAGGCATAGCTACCCAATAAGTGTAACATTAAGCTGTGTTATTGGTGTATGCATCAACATTTAGAAACTTCCTCACAATGTGACGTGTGTTTAATATTGCAGCTTTCTGTGTGTCATGTATATGTTATTATTAAGGTTTAATATTTCTAGACTTTCATGTAGTGTATGTGATATGACGCGAGTAGAAGAGAGGACAACAGGTACAATAAATACCTTATCCATCCTCCACATCTGTCTTATTTCTTGAGCAAGTGGAGCGTACTTGTTGATTTTTCCAGAATGTTATGTGTTTGGAATGGAGATTTTACTGCATTTGTCAATGAGAGTGATGTCAGGTGCATTGTGATGAGTTGTTTTATCTGTGATTATGGCTCTGTCATAGTTTATTTTGTGTGTATTGTTGAAACTGGATGATTAAATCTGCAACAGACACTGTTATAACTAACAATAAACTTTAATTTACACAAAAGAAGGAACACTACAACTTCACACACTTGAAGAGAACGAAAAAGGCGGGAAAAAAAGACAAAGAAGTAGAGGGAGCTCACAACAAAACGATCGGTGTTGCCACCTATAGACAGATCATGAAAATGTAGAAAATTTATTTTTCCAACACTTTCCCTCATTGAATGATCTGTTGATGTTGAATACCCATTTTTCTACAAAGTAATTCAAGTCTCTGTTTCTGAAGTGGCTTTGTCAATACGTCAGCCACCTGGAACTCTGTGGTTACTTTCCTTACCATAATGGTTCCATCTGTAACAAGTTCGCGTACAAAAAAATGTCTCGTTTTAATGTGTTTAGTTCGGCGATGATATTCTGGATTTTGCGCCAGTCTTATTGCGGCTTCATTATCAATTTGTAATTCAGGAGGCTCTTTGAGTTCTGTAATATCCCTTAACAGCCGCTTTAGCCATACTATTTCTCGTGCTGCTTCACTTGCAGCCACCACTTCTGCTTCTGTGGTAGATATTGCGACTGAGTTTTGTCTCTGACTGAGCCAAGTGATTGCTCCGCCGGAATAAATGCAGGCAACTCCGGAAGTAGAACGTCCAGTCACCAAATCTCCACCATGATCAGCATCACTATATGCCTCAAGGATGCCCTTCTTATATCCTTTCTTATAGAGTATTCCATAATCAAGTGTACCTTTTAGATAACGGAAAATCCTTTTAACATTTATCCAATTTTCATTAGTATAAGTTTCAAGTGATCTTGAAGCAACTCCCACTGCATAACCAATATCAGGGCGTGTACCAACCATCAGGTACATAAGAGCACCTACTGCTTGACGATATGGTTTATCCTCTGTGTGTTCATTATTCTCACAGGAACCTACTTTCCCTGATTTATTGCTTTCATTAATTATTGGCGTTGATACAGGTCTGCAATCTTGCATGCCAAAACGCTCAAGAATTCTTTCAGTATAAGACTTTTGATTTACAAAAATTGATCCGTCACTTTGTCTGTGAATTTCTAAACCTAAGAAATAGGTAGCAGGTCTAGAGACAATCTTGAACTCACCTTTTAATTGCTCTATAAACTCTGCTGATTCCTGAGGATCTGTTGCCGCCACTAAACCATCATCTACATACAAGGTTAGCAAAAGTTTATTTAGACCTCTTTTTCTTATGAACAGGCAAGGATCTGCATTACTTCTTTGGAAACCCAATTTCAAAAGATAGTCTCCAAATCTCTTGTTCCAACATCGTGAAGCTTGTTTAAGTCCATAAAGACTTCGTTTTAACTTACAGACTCTATATGAACTATCACTAAACCCCTCTGGCTGCTCCATGTAAATGTCCTCGTCTATTGTACCATATAGGAAAGCTGTTGAGACATCAAATTGTGTCAGAGACATATTTTCATTTGCTGCAACACTTAAAAGTGCTCTAATTGTTCCTAACTTAGCAACAGGACTGAATGTTTGATCAAAATCCTTTCCTTTTCTTTGAGAGAATCCCTTCGCTACCAGTCTTGCCTTAAACTTGTCTATTGAACCATCTGGATTGGTCTTTGTTTTAAATACCCATTTGCATGGAATTGCTTTTCTTCCATCTGGTAACTCTTCAAGGGTCCATGTCTCATTATCTTTTAAGGATTTTATTTCACAATTCATAGCACTTAACCATTTCTCTCGGTTTTCACAAGTAATTGCCTCTGTATACGTACTCGGATCTTCAAAAGCATTTGAGATCGCTGACATAACATAGTCATCAAATCTTATGGGACGTATAAGCTCTGAACGATCCCGTAGAGTCATTTGTTGTGTTGCCTCTTTGCTCTGAACTTCATCTTGGAAACTCAAATCTTCTTTTTCAGCATTCAGATAACTATCGTCTTCTTGTAAGCTATCAGGCTTCATGATTATTTCTGGATGAGGTATATTCAAGTTATTATTTTTAACTATCAAGGATTCTTCTTGAAAAGTGACATCTCTCGAACGAATGAGCTTGTTATTTTCTTTGTCCCAAATGCGATAACCATCATCATTATCATATCCTATCAAGATACCTTTCTGTGCTTTCTTCTCCCATTTTTTTCTTAGTTGTTTGGGTACATGAGCATAACAAGTACTTCCAATAATTCTCAAGTGTTTAATATTTGGCTTTTTATTAAACCACAGTTCAAATGGCGATTTACCTTCAATACTTGATGGACTTGTTCTATTTAGGATATAGGTTGCAGTATTTACTAACTCAGCCCATAGCTTTTGGGTGAAAGTTTTATTAGTATACATTAAGGACCTTGCTGCCTCGACTATTGTTCTATTTTCACGTTCACAGCAGCCATTCTGTTCTGGAGTATATGGCATAGTCAATCGTTGTCTTATTCCATTTTTCTGTAGACTTTTTCTAACAATAGCATTATCAAATTCTCTGCCATTATCACTCAGAATTTCTTTGACTGTATGTCCAGTAACTTTAACTTCAGCTATCATCTGTTTTAGCTTTTCAGATACTTCAGACTTCTTCTTAATAAAATAGATAAATCGAATTCTTGAAAAATCATCTTTAAATAAAACAAAGTATCTATAACCAGACATAGATGGTTCAAACGGTCCACATATATCCGTATGTATCAGTTCACCCGGTTTTGTAGCACGTGGACGTGTTCCAAATTTTAATCTATGAGATTTGCCATAAACACATCCTTCACATATTTCATTATCTAAGTCAACTTTAACACCAAGTTCTCGCTCTACAATTGTTTTCACATGTCTCTTGTCTTGGTGACCCAGCCTCTCGTGATAAATCTGTAATAAATTTGACTTAGTAACTGCATTTACCTCACATGGCTTACTACATGTTACACTTCTTAAATTAAGCTTAAAAAGACCTCCATGTTGGCTACGTCTACCAGTTATTATTACGCGTCCATCAACTTTTAATTTACATTCTTCAGCCTTTGATATAAATAAACTGGAGTGATGACGATCCTGAGCTGCTAACATTGAAAATAGATTTTTCTTAAGATCCGGTACAAGCCAAACATTACATAATGTAATCTTATTCCATGTATTGTCCACATATGCTTCTACTTCAATTGTTCCTTTACCTATTGCAGATATTTTATCTCCATTAGCTGTGGTAACTGAATGTGGATCTTTAAAGTGCTCAAAATCACAAAACAAATTTCGTTGATAGGTAGTATGACTAGTAGCTCCATTGTCCACATACCAACAGTCTTTATCATTTTCACTAAGTACTATATTCGACATAATTGTCAAGAGAGTCATATTACAATTATTATCTCTACAATATCCCGCAGAAAACTCTCTACTTTCTTGTTTAGTTTTACTATCTGCTTTTCTTTTAAAACAATACTTTATTTTATGACCAGATCTGTGACAATAGTGACAAACTATATCTGAACTAGACTTTCCCGTTGGTTTAGATTTGAACGGCTTCTTACTTGTGTTAGCAACTAAGACCTCCTGATTTTCGTTCTCATTGTCCTTACAAACTAAAGCTCTTTCATACGAGCACAACTGAACAGTTAAATTATCTACAGTACGATCCTTTTTTAAAATAAGAAGCCAACTTGACTTAAATGAAAAATAGTCGTCAGGTAAAGTATCTAAGACTTTACAAATTAACAATAAATCTGGCAACTTTTCCATTCCTTCATCCTTTGTCAATTCTACATTCAAATCATTCCAAATGTTTTTTAGTTTTGATAAATGGCTGGCCATATCATCTCCAACTTGACGTTTATAACCAAAAAATCTCATACAAAGATCGTAAGCCTTGTCCTCACAGACGCCTTCAAATAATCTATGTAATTCTAACCAAACGTCTCGTGCTGTCGTAAAACGCATGACTTTCTTTAAGGTTTCTTCAGACAAATTGCAAGTTAGAACTAACAAGGCACTACTGTCGTAATTAGTAAAATTTAATAGTTCTTTCTCATACCTTGTTCTTTCTTCCTTTGAAGCGTCGGAATCTAATTCTTCCGGTTTCGAAATTTTTCCTTCAACAACATCCATTGCACCAGGAATACTCCTTAACACGATGCAAATTTTATATTTCCAAGTCGACCAGTTAGACTTGCCTTCTAAATATCCAATGTGAAGTCTAGAAAGTTCCATCGCACAGTTAAAGCGATCTGGGCCCATAACCTGTTGAAACTGGATGATTAAATCTGCAACAGACACTGTTATAACTAACAATAAACTTTAATTTACACAAAAGAAGGAACACTACAACTTCACACATTTGAAGAGAACGAAAAAGGCGGGAAAAAGACAAAGAAGTAGAGGGAGCTCACAACAAAACGATCGGTGTTGCCACCTATAGACAGATCATGAAAATGTAGAAAATTTATTTTTCCAACATGTATCATTTTCTAACACTATCTGTAGAGTATATCTGTAGTATGGTACCTGGGTGTTTAGTAATCTGTGTTTGTATGCAAGCCCTTGGTATATTATATTTGCTATTTGATTATGCTTATATAAATAGCTGTGGCTACAAGCCATATTGTATTATATATATTAATATAAGTTTAGTATAGTAGCCCTTTGTTTTCCTACCTTCTAGAACTTTCCTCCCTAACGCGTTTCCCTTGGGTGAGATTACCAATTTCCAGGAACTAACATGAACAAAGGGGAGAGTAAGACTCTGAGGCAAAAAGAATTTGAGGCACATCATTCTTTTCGGAAACCTGGAAGTAGAGAGACGTGAGTTTGTGCACTCTGAGTCAGCATTAACCACAACCAGAGAATATTGATTAGTCTGAGGAAAGAATTCTGTCCTAGGAGATAGTGGAGAACCCATTGGTGCACCTTGCATTTGTTTATATATTTTCCCATTAAATTGGAAATAATTATTATGAGTGACAAGAAAAAGAGCTTCTCGCAAGTGTAGAACATGTGATATTGGGTGGCTAGAATTGAGGAATAGAGTATTTGCCAGCATGACAGTCTCGAAATGCAGAACAGAAGGAAATAAAGAAATGACATTGACTTTGTCAAGTCGGTATGAATTAGAGGGGAGGTTTCCTAATTTTTGTAAGATGATAATTTTAGCTTCAATGGAGGCATGTGTTACAAATTCAGAAGGTGGAATCAAAGAAGTGATATGCTTTGCTAGCACAGCCTTGAGATGCTACGTGGGATGGGATCTTTTATTGACTAGTGGTCTTAAAGTGGACAGGTGATATTCTTTGGAGGATTGAGAGGACCACCCAACAATTCCACTATTCCAGGCAAAGCTATAACATGCCCGAGATTATTTTTCAGGGTAAAAACGCATGAACCTTCCTGGCCGCTAAGACCACTAGTCAATAAAAGATCCCATCCCATGTAGCATCTCGACGCTGCGCTAGCAAAGCATATCACTTCTTTGATTCCGCCTTCTGAATTTGTAACACATGCCTCCATTGAAGCTAAAATTATCATCTTACAAAAATTAGGAAACCTCCCCTCTAATTCATACCGACTTGACAAAGTCAATGTCATTTCTTTATTTCCTTCTGTTCAGCATTTCGAGGCTGTCATGCTGGCAATACTCTATTCCTCAATTCTAGCCACCCAATATCACATGTTCTACACTTGCGAGAAGCTCTTTTTCTTGTCACTCATAATAATTATTTCCAATTTAATGGGAAAATATATAAACAAATGCAAGGTGCACCAATGGGTTTCCCACTATATCCTGTTTTAGCTGAACTAATTATGAGGAATATAGAACAATGAGTTTTTAATCTATCGTGACAACAGGGCAGTACAGAATTAAGGATTGCAAGGAGAAATTAATAGAAGAATTTGATATAAGAAAAAAGGAACTTATCAACCCTTGTGAAAGGTCTCACGTGGCATCTCACTCATCAAACATATCAAAACAATTCCAGGTACTCTTATCTTTGCTAAAACTTATTCTTTACCTCCTAATGAACATATCCTTATTCTAATTTTAGTTGTGCAGGTATACCTCGACTTGCGTCGTTTCGAGTTACGTTGTTCCCGATTATACATCGTTTGTCAAAAAAGTACATATAAAAATAAAAATCAAGTTTAAGTCATTTTATTCGACTTTATGTCTGTCAGCCACAAATATTGAAGTCGTAATATCACTAGAAAAGCGTTTAAAGCACATAAAATCATATTAAAATATATACATTTACAAGTATGTACTGTATTTACAGTACATGCATTTGTAAATTTAGATTACTTTTTTCTGTACTATATTAAAAACTAAAATTTATTTGTTTGTAAGCTTAAAATAGATCCTTATTAACCATATATTATTAAAAATGCATTAATAAATAAAATACAGAACTGGGAATGGTAATTTATGGTTTAGTCTAGTGACAAGTAGATTCGAGACAAGTAAATTTGACTTACATCGCCTTTCCTGGAACCAATTACCGACGTAAGGCAAGGTATACCCGTACTTTAGTTTATAAGATTAGTTTCAATACTCATAACCAAGTGCATTGTCACGAGTAATATATGTTGGTTTGGAGCTGTTAAAATAGTGATTGTACTGTAACAATTGGTGCATTTCCGTATGGCAACGCGACAACGAAATCCTTTATAAGAACTTATATATGTACGCGAAATAAACTACTTGTGAGATTACCCGATCTTCTTTGTCTGGTAACATGGTTTCTTTGTTTGATTGTGAATCTCACATACTAATCATCACACAGTCTTTTTGTGCTAAGAGCTTGCAGCCCGAAGTTATATATTGTATTGTTTCTGGCAGAATGTGGCATTTTCTGGAAGAGTCATTTGTGAGCGATGTATCCTTCAGGATGTGTTTTCTGTAGTTTTTAGTGTTTATGACCTGACCTTGAATGGCAACCATAAACCCCTCACTCTCTTTCCAAACAGCCAGTAGTTTGATGCAATTTTGTCAACATAGTCCTGAGCTAGATTGTAGGCATAACTGCCTTTTGGGCCCATAACTGCTTAATGGTGTCTATGTTATTTATCTGTTGAACTATGTCATGTCCAGGTGCTCAGAGTATAAGTTTAAAGGTGTGTTGTTACTGTCTACCAGAGTTATAACTTTATGTAATCTTGATGTTTCTTGCTTTTTGTAAAAAAAAAACTCCTAGAATGTCAGAATTTTTGTAGTGGAATTTAACTATATTAGTTACACCATGGTCACCTTCCTTACAGGGAATAGTTAGCCTTCCTATGGATGATTTTGGGTGTTGTTGTTGTTTTTATTATTATATATGAATACAACAGAAAAATTTTGTCATTTGACAACCATTCCTATTTTCAGCACTTTTGATGTTTAAGAGCTATGTCTTAGTATTGCAATTTTCCATTTTGCCTATTTTATAACTACATGTGCAGTGATACAAGAAAAAAAATATATTTTAATGTTTGAGATAATATCTTCTAAACCGCACACAAATAAGTTTCAATGTTTTAGTGACATTCCAAAGATAAAAGGTATAGTGTGGACTAAATTATGCAAGGATATTTTTACTTCTGTTTTAGCAATTTTCTGCGAAATATACACTGATGAAAATTATACATCACATGTTAGCTGCAAACAATTGTGTTCATTTTATATACAAAAATTCTATTCATTAATTAACAAAAATCATAAAAAACTATTAAATAAGTAATACAACTAAATTTTTTGTATACAGAGAAACTTATTTATATAGATATAAATAACATAAAAAGTAAATATTAAAAATGTTTATAAAAGAAAAAAAATCAATTGGCTTTACCATTTAAATTATTCATGATATAAATCTCTCAATTGCAACCACAAAAAAATAAAAATTTACTTCTAAATTTCTGTTCTTTCAATCTCAACCAATTGACAAAATATATTCAATTTCAAACATCTCTAAACCCGATATATAATAAAGCTACACACCAACTGAATGCCGAAAATCTATCGGGCTAGTATAAGGCTAACTGGCAATGCATCTGCACGGTAAGCAGGAGTTGTGGGTTCGAGTCCCGCTCCGGGCCGATTTTTTCTCCCAGTGGTTCTAAATTATTTAAATTAATTAATTTATTTATTTATAATTATTAATGTTAATAAGAGATGGCGCCTAACCCTTACCTCTAGAGCCAAATTGATTACGTAATTTCATTTAATAATTAGCCTTATACTAGCCCAATAGATTTTCGGCATTCGGTGGTGTGTATATTCAATTTCTAACTCAAAATATCAAAGTATTGCAAAGTTCTGAGTGATTATTATTTAGCTATCAATATACTATCAAAATATCAACTGCACTGCTCAAAACTTCTGTTTTATAATAATTATTAATTTTGAATAAGTTATAATAATTACCATTAAAAATTTAAGAAAATGAACATATATAAAACACAGTAAACAAAGTAAAAAATATAGATGATAGAAATTAGTACTTAAAACAAAACATTATTTTAGAAATGAAACTGTTTTAAATACATTTTGTGTAATCATAAAATAATTTTAAAATAAACTAAATTGTTTTTATTATATATAAAAGAAAGTTTAATTTTCAAATCAAAAATATATGATAAATGTTTACTGAAAATTTTGTCATCATCATTATTATGTAATTAAAATTTATTTAGTTTATTTATTTTTGTAACTATTTAAACTATTGAATTTTAAAATTTAAAGACAGAAGCAAATATATTTGCCAAATATTTGACTCATTCCAAAAACTTGACTGTTTTATTTGAAAATTTAAGATGTTGGTTTTTCACAATCAGTGGAAAATAGAATTATTTTGGAAAAACTAATTTGGATAACCTTTCAAAGAGTATAAATTTCTTAATCTTTGTTAGATTAATTAAATACTTTCAAAGGACAGGGGATTTAATTCCATGTCTTCAAGAAACTTCTTTAATTTGATGGTTCAGCATAAAAATATTCAATGAAATAAAATAATAAACTTTAACAAAACCACTGTGAAAAACCAATCTGTTATTAACAAAATATTATACAAGCAGTAATGTTACTGCTTGTATAATATTTTGTTAATAACATGCCAAAAAATTTTATCTCTGTACCCACTGAAGAGAAACAAGAAATGTTCAAAATGTATTTGGAAGTAATAACAAGGAAAACAGAAACATCCTGGAAGTTTTTCTTCATTCTACATACTACAAGTGTAATAAGTCCTGATTAAATAAAGGCCAAGTAGGTAAAGATTACTTTAAAATAAATTTAATATGTTTGTTTATAATATTGAACATTTATTTTTGTCGAATATTAAGGTCATAAAATGAATAACAAAATCTTTTAATACTGAACACAAATTATTTTTTAAACTAACATTTTCAAGCTAATCTATAGATCTTCATCAAGTTTAAAGTTAAATCCAACTAACTAATTTTGAAGGTTGATTTAAATTTAAACCTGATGAAGAGCTATAAACTAGCTCAAAAACATTAGTTTGGAAAATAATTTGTACTGGATATTAGAAGATTGTGTTATTCATTGTGTAACATTCATTCAGGTGGCAATTTTTTGTTATGTTCATAAATGATAAAATTCACAATTTCATATAATTATCAAATTTAAATAAAATGCTTTATTACCAAAAGTAGACAAACAATTATCTTTACATTTTTTTATTCACTCTGTTTCCCATAGTTAGCTTCATAATACAGTATATTACAAGCATTTTTTCCAAATTTTCAGTAGAAAAGTTGCAACGTTTGTCACTGAGAATTAATTTATATGCAGAGAAAGAGCATATAATCCGTTATCTTCAGTAGATGTGGAACACATCTACTGAAGATAACGGACAATATTTCAACTTGGAAGAAGATGAACTAGGAATTCACTTTCAGTTTTGCTCTTCTTTCCTGCCAAAATATCAGCCACAATAAACAAGCACTTTAATCCAAGTGTCTTTTTTGGCACTGCTTTCAACTCTTTCTTCACTTTTTTTGCAGCAGTGCCTGGTGCATCACAAAGTTTCTGGTTTGCTCTGTTGAGGAGATCAATTTGTTCATATATAGGTTTCCCACTACTTTCAAGAGCAGTAATAGTATCTGCAATGAATGTGAAATAACACTTGATGTACTGTACATCAACTTGTTCTGAACATAAATGTCATTCAAAATTTTCTTGGCTTTAGCTACACAAACTGCATTGTCCGCTTAAGTGGCCAGAAGTTTTTTGATATCAAAGAAATGTTCACTGTAGTAGTTATTACAAAATCTTAGCCATGTATAAGCTAAGGGAAAAATAGGCATTTGCCTGAAATCAGCTGTCTAAAAATGACAAATAAAGCATCTCTAACGCTATATTTATTAAATAAAAGTATTTATTTTAAAACATTTCATATAGTTTTAATTTTATTACTATAAAATTGCATCAGGGGGTGTTATTTATTTCCATTATTATTGCATTCTAATTTTTTCTGCTTGGGATATGCATCCACTGGGGCTTAAATATAAGTAATCAATAATAATAATAAAATAAATCTGTCTGATTGCATTTTCAGGAAAAAAATGAAACTTAAGCAGTTTAATTTAAGAATTAAAGTAAATCTTTGCAGAAAATGAAACAAAAAATTAATAAAAACTTTTTAAAAATATGAAAACAGACTAAACTTTATGTTTTAGGCAAAAATAGGCAGCAATGTCAAAATAAGCATTTTTAGGCATTATAAAATACCATTGTTTCGGTTTAAATGTTCATGAAAAATGTTCATACAAAATCTTAGCCATGTATATGCCAAGGAAAAAAATAGGCATTTGCCTAAATCTGCTGTCTAATCATAACCTTGTATATATATATATTGGATTCACCAACAGATCACTTAACAACAGGCTAGCAGAATATAAATATGGCATAAAAAAGAAAAAACTGACCATTGCTCTGTCAATTTTTGCCACTAAAATAAGCATTAAAGCTATCTGAGGACAAGCCAAACTAATCAGGCATGTCATCCATACCAAACCAGATCACTAGATCACTGATAACCCAGAAAATATTGCAGTGCTATGCACTTTGTCCGTCTTGTAAATTACATTTTTATTTTTATTATACTATATTTTTTATTATATGTGTCAGGTTTTGTTATTTTGTAATGCATGAATGTCATTTTTTCTTTCACGTCGCGTGCCACCTTGTGAGGGAGTGGTTGGTGAACTGTTGATTGGCTGTTAAAGAGACCATGTGATAAGAGGCAAGAGATCTGAACAAAGGGGAGTTATAAAAGGGTGACCCCACAATGAGAGAGAACTTTTTGTTTCCTTAACCTGCGTGTACTGAAAGAACCTTGACAAGACCAAGGACGAGGATAAGGGAGGTAAGGGTCGCTATATACGAACTATAGATGAGTTGGGAGAGATTGAAGGGGAAGGAAAGAAAAATCCAACTGCATCAACGTATGGACGATATGAGGAACGATATTTTCAAGTATAGATGAGAAAACTTTGCGGGTTAGAAACCCTTACAACATTATTTTTGTGATTAACAACAATTTTTCGACACGTGATTATCAACCCCATTTGTTATTGAACATGAATTATATTGTTGTTATGAAGAATCGTGTACAAGAAGATCGATGACGTAGACTCTCCTTGTAATTAATTGTAAAATTTTAACTACTGGCTTTGTAATTAGCAAGCAAATTGTACCAATCAGATATTGTTAATCGCTGCATGATCAGTTGTTATGGAATTGCTAATATTATCAATTTCTATATGTACACACATATAAATTGTTTTTTTTTTTTTTTTTTTGATTATTTATTGGCTCTGAGGAGTGTTGTATTGTGAGGTCCTCAGTTAACTCTTGCCCCACATTAAAGTCAGGATTATCTCGGTACTCCCTGGTTCTACAATATTCAAGTCAGCAAATAGAAAAGAACGGCTCAATTTCAATGACAGTAAGAAGTTATCAACTGCCTGGCAATCTTTTTTGATGAACTGAGAACAACTCAGGAAAATGGAGTTTTTAATTAAAAGAAAATTTACACTTGTAACATCAAACTGAACCTTTTGTTTTAATTTTATTACTATAAAATTGCATCAGGGGGTGTAATTTATTTCTGTTATTATTGCATTCTAATTTTTTCTGCTTGGGATATGCATNTAATTTTTACTAAATCATATATCATTATATAATTTGTTAATTTTTTACAATACATTCTTGTAAATTTCAAAACTGTTCCAAAGTTTGAATTGTGTAACATTTATGTTAAAATTCTCACATATTCTAAAAATAGAATGTATAAATACATCAACCTGATGCAGGCCTATTAATAAGTCTACTAATAATTTTAATTAAATACTAATAATAAATAAAATTATTAAGTCATTTAAATTATTTTCTGGTGTAATAATAAGATTATTTTTTTATGTTATATGAACCTTTAGTATCTAGTAGAACCTCCTCTTGTCTGGATACATGCAGCAATAGAGTTAAACATGAATGCACACAGATACTGTATGCTATTCTGTGACAGATTTGCCCACAGATGTTGCAACTATCACTCCAGGGGCAGTATCCCAGTTATTCTCTCTCATCTTCAAGAAAGAGTGTCTATGTCACAAGCTGGTTGCTTACTAGCTAAACATTTGTTGATGTCTCCAGAGATAATAGCTTCTTTCCAAACATGATTCCAGATGACTTTCTCTTGAAGATTCTCTCATCTTACAGAGACAAGTAGTTAGCCATCTTTCATCTATAACTTCAATTTTGTTATATCCAATATGGATGACTGGATGCTACTTGCACTATACAATCATATTAAAGAGCATTCTCTATCTCAAGAAAAAATATTTCAAGATAGAGATAATGCTTTTGATTTTTTTTAAGCAGCTAATTAGTAATGCCACTGACTCCATCCTTTTTTTTATGATTCTATACCAATCACTGAACCATTGTATATGCTATTAATCTTATCCATTACTTCTAGCTATACATCCCGATGGTGGAAACCAAGAAACTCATCTTGAACACTATGATCAACATATGGCAGTGCAACTGGGAAGAGGAAGAGACAGGATGGACAATCTTCAGCTTCTTCCCAGACATTGCACAGCGGCTACAGCTTCAACACCTCAGCATTAACTTTAGAACTACTCAATTGTCCACCAACCACAGGAATTTCCTGGCCTACCTAAACAGAATTGGGCACAGGAACTCCCCACATTGTCAGTGCAATGGGACTTCTCAACAAGACGCACAGCATCTCATATTCGACTGCAACCAATACACCCAACATAGGACAAATCTACTAAGGACAGTGTTACAGGTGGGATACAACTGGCCTTGAGACCACAATGTCTTAGAAATAAGATGATCTTTAACACACTTATAAACTTTGTCGAGTCAACAAAGGCTCTGGACTGGCAACACAACAATGAGTAAGAACATCGTCATCTAGTTCAACATGCGTTTAACATGTGTATTATGTATAGCTACTTGTGTGTAGTTGAGTTACAACTCTATCCACCAAGCAGTATTTCCTGTAAACCTAATCATAATATTCACCATTTTGATATCAATATTGTAAATTTTATGGTACAGGTAACCCCCGTAAAACACGGCACTTCTATAGCACGAATTCACTCTAACACGGTTCGAGAATGGGTACCATCCCCCGTATAACACGGTACTTTTGTAGCACGGATTCACTCTGACACGGTTCGAGAAATGGGTAAAACCCTCGTACAACATGAAATGTAATAAATTTTTACATACTTAAGTACTAATAGTTCATGAAAATTATAATTTTCGTGAACTATTAGTACTTCAGTGTGTAAATTTTCTTTTCTCGTCTCCATACACATGGTCCTTCGCAAAAATTGTTTCAATTTTGCCATATCTCGACGCTTCTGCTTCTGGTGTTGCCAGATGTTTTTCCCTTATTCCATAAGTGCTTAGCACCATATAAGGAAATTTATAAAGATCTTTTAACTAGAAGCAAGCAATCTAAAATTACATACACTTTTTGCAAAAGGTAAAGCATGAATCTGAAAATAATGCAGAAAAATGCTCAGAGGATAACGATAACTTGCCAAAAATAAAACGCTCTCGGTTAATAGTGCTTTTAGTGATGACAAAGAAAACATTGTTTAATTTATATTAATATGTATCACTTAAGAAAATTTTAATAAAGATATTTAACTTAATTATGAAAATATAGTAGCATGTTTTTTAATTTTTGGAACCTAACCCTCCTTTTCGTACTAGTTCTTTGATTTGCATAACACGGCAATTTTTTGGAACGTAACTACCGTGTTATACGGGAGTTACCTGTACTAAGCCAGGTAATGTCTACTTTGTGTTAAGGAACTTATAGTTGCGTTTTTATGTACGGACCTAAAAATCTGTGCCTCTCTTGTTTTCTTTTGTAAATACTATTTCCATATGTAACCTGTTTAAGTTTTAAATAAAGTTTCCAGTGCGGCTCTTGACCTCCCCTTCCACTTCTCACTTCTCTTCCACTTTCCACCGACCTTCAGTTCCTGCTACAACAGACCTTCCCTCCGACTAACCCTTCTCACTTCTTTCCATCTCTTTGAGGATATACCACTGAGTAATGCCTCCTATCCCCCTATAAATATTGAAATATTGAAATATCCATCTCTCTAAGTATTTTTCAAAATATTACCATCTAATTTCTCCTTAACTAAGTATGCACACTTTTCTAATTAACCTAAGCAAAAAAAATTTCTATTTGTTAAGAGATAATATTACCTGAAACATTTTGACATTTCAATAGATAAAAACATTATAAAATAAAAACATATCTTGTATATATGTGTGTTTTATTTGAACCTCATGATTTACTTACAACATGATACATAATTTTGTAAGAATAAAGTTAACTGTTTATTTGCAAATAAACAACTTTAACATAAACAGTTTGTTTTATTCTTATTCTATATTTGGCATCATAAAGAGCATATTTATATACTATGGAAGCTCCAAAATGATTCTTCTCACTTATAATTTTGTACTGTGTATTTTTGAAAATTTTACAAATTCATTGGTAAAATTCTTTGTTGTGCACACACATAACTTGAAATGTATAATCAATCTAATAGAATCTTGATATCAACAACAAAGATGAGATGATGACAAGTGAACAGAAATGCCTTTGTTTCTGGGAGACAAGTTTTCTCTCATTCTGATGTTATTCTTCTGTGAAAAAAAGAGATGAAAGATGAGTGATCAGAATACAGTCCCAAATCTCTTACAATTGTAGGTAGCCAAAGCTGATGTCCCATCTGGTCCCATACATACTCAATAGACAACAAATCTGGAAAGGCAGGCCATGAAATTATGGTAACATTAGAAACATATTCCTGGGAAAACATAGCTGTGTGCAGCCCAGGGCTGTGGAGCCAGAGTCAGAGTTGAAAGGAATTTCTGGCCAGAGGAGTCGGAGAAAAAAAAAATGTGTCGACTCAAACATTTTAAATTTAAATTAAATTTTAAATTAGCTGAGAGAAAGTCTACCAAATTTTTATTGATTCAGATTAAAGAGACATATACTCAAACTACGTATTTAACAGCTACCACACCTGATATTGAGAAGATTTTAAATTTACTTTAGTTTTTTTATTTAAATGAATAAAAATTTATTATATATTTATTAATTTTTTAAATCTTTTTGTATTTTGTTATAATTCATTTATTTTAAATACAAAATGCATCAATTTAATTTATTAAATATGTAGTATTCTTTGTAGTATTTGTGTTTAGTAGTTAAATTATTTTGACCCAATTGAATTTGAATATTTTTGAATCATTCCTTTATTGTCCCTGCTCTAAATAAGTACTCTATTTTTCTGAATGAGCCAAACTAATTGATCAGAGTACATATTTTTCTTTTCTGAACAAGGGGCTGAAATAGCTAGCTAGATCGCGCACACACACACGTTTTAGTTGACTAACTCCTCCGGAAGGGTGAAATTGAAGTGCAAATACTGTCAAATATATGTAGATGTAGAATTTTATTGCCCTCTTTTTCCTCTAATTAAATATTTATTAAAAATTAATTTTTTTACACAAATAAATATTAATGTAAGTTAAATATTATATATAGTCAGCACACCTTAATACTGAGAATGCACCTTTATTCAGCTAAACAAATGTTTTCAACCCATTTCATGGGCCATCATCAGGTTAAAGATGTTCGAATCAATGGCATTTTCAAACACGTTCAAATTTAAATTATATTAGAACATATGTTGAAATTAAATTACGTAAAAAAGCATAACGAAATTAATACAATAAATAAGGAAAAACAAAATAATATAAAAAGGAATACAAAATATAGTAATTTCCCACAATACAATATGTAAATATTTTTTATATAGTAACTCAGGTTTTTATTGAGCCTGGTGGATGTATCATCTTACGAGTTCTTTCTAATTATGTATTTCCATTCCGACGGTAAAATGTTGTATCGTTGATGGTAAAATATGTAGGTTGCATCCTTATAGTTTAAACATTTATCTGTTAAGCTAGATCTGTGGATCTCACACTTCTCTGTTGTGGATGCAAGTGTTGGCGAGTGCACCTTTGCAATGATTCTGGCCTCTTCCTATTTAACTATGGATCCATCTGTTTGCACTATTTTTGATAACGCTGTTGCATATTGGCTCTTTGCTACGTCATACTTATGCTCTTTTATCCTCACTTTAAGGTTTCTATTAGTGACTCCTATATATTCTTTATCTATTCCTAATTGGTCATTCTTGTACGGTATTGCTTGCACTCCTGGTTGTTCTTTTTCATTAATTTTTTCTTTGTCATTTCTGAGCAACGTATATAATGTGGGAGCTCTTTTGTATACAATATTGATGTTTTTGTAGTTCACAATTTCTTTCATAACCAGGAATAGACATTTATTATATGTGAATTTTGTGATGTTGCTGCTTCCATCCGGTTTTTTCTTTTTGCCCTTCCTAGGATCATTGTATGCGGTAATTAGATGTTCTACAGATCTTGCTCCAAATCCCAACCCTTTCGCCACTTCTTTAATTCTATTCAGCTCTTTTATCGTGTCTATCACGTTAGAGCAATACAAAAACGATCTTCTGATTACAGCCCTAAAGGCAGAGAGTTTATTTGCAGTTGGATCATTAGATGTCGATGGTATATATATCAGATCATGAGTAGGCTTGATATACACCTTTGTGTACAGTGATCCATTCCTAAATTCAATGTTAACGTCCAAGAAATGTAATTCTTTGCTACTAATCTGTTCCAGGTTCAGTTTTAAACCATGCGGTTGGAATTCATTTGGCTCAAGAATTGTTGTATCTTTGTGTCGTTCTTCCATACAATAAGCACATCATCAACGTATGTTTTGTATAGGATTATGTCTTCATTATAGTTGATAAGTGTAGAGCACTCCATTTTTCTCACTACTAACTCACAGAGCAGGCCAGACATTGGGCTGCCCATCAGGTCTCCCTTAACTGCTTAAAAATTTTACTTTCGAAACTGATAAATGATTGAAAGCATACAAGATCCGCCATCATCTCGAGGTCCTTTCGTTGTTTGGATGAATTCGGGTGCAACTCACATAATAGGTTTACTAGTGCATCAAAACATTAAGTGAGATTTATCGATGGATACATGCTCTTGAAGTCCATAATTGACCCAACTTCGTTATCCATTAATGATAGCTCATGCAGATCATTCACCAAGTTAAACGTGTTTTTTGTGACAAATTGGTAGTCTTCACTCAGCTCCGACAAGTACTTATGCATACGTTTTTCAAGTTTATAGGTTGGTCCTTTACATTTCTCTACAACCAGCCTAATTTCATTGTTGTTTTTATGTATAAAAACAACTCCTCTGATGTCCCTAGATTGTTTGCTTTTGTGAAGACCCATAAGCAAGGGCAACAATTCTGTCCGGTGGTAGACAAAGCAAGAGTGCCTACCCATAGGCTGGAGAAGGCCATGCACACCCTTTTCACTCCCACTTGGAGGGCTACCCTTACACCATCACTAGCCTAGTACAGCTCATAATGCAATTGAAAAAATTCATCTCCCTCCCAATACATCATGATGTTAGACTTTAAGTCTCTCTACCCCTCTATCAAGATCCCTCCTTCCTATTGTGTGCTCAAGGACATCCTATTTTATATTGTCAAAGATGACTCATTACACCACCTTGTGCTGGAGATGGCCCACTTAATTTGTTATAATTTGATTTTCCAGTTCAATGGCATCATATATACTCAAGAAAAAGGGGTCCCTATAAGCAGCCTTGTATTGGGGACTTTTGTGAAATGGTAGTACAACAGTTGAAGAACAAGGTCCTTCCTCAGTTCCTCCCCAACATCCTGTTATATAGGAGGTATTATTGATGACATCATTATTTTTTGAAAGAGATCCAGATTTGATGGCATTTGTCAATACTATCAACAATAATCCGTATGGGTTGATCCTGGAAGTAGAGCAATCTAGCCCCTCAGAGGTGTACTTCTTGGACATAAATATTAGAGTGGCGGGGTCTGGTATCCGCACCTTGGTATATCGTAAACCAGGTTCCATGTCATCATACATATCAGTGAGGTCATGTGATCCATTTTCTTACAAGATTGTGGCATACAAGGCCTTAATCAGAGAAGCCTTTACATATTCTTCCAATACCCAGGCTCTCACTGCTGAATTAACATTTACAGAACATGTAGCTGCCACACATAGTTATCGCAACATTGTACATGGGCTGATAGAATGTTATCAGCAAATGCACTCAGGACACCCCCGTTGTTGACCTACAGAGCAATATCCAATCAGACAAAGTAGAACAGGTCCCTATCACCTTTAAGCCGTATGTAACATTCTTATGTGCCAAAGTTGCCAGGAAATTCCAGGTGTGTCTTGCTTACGTGAGATGCCCGAGGTGCTATTTTTGACATGCTATGTAATGGGAAGGACCCTCCAAACTCGAACAAAATCTGTGACATATATAGTGTCCCCGTAAGGAACAACAGATATGATAGAGACCTGGTATACATAGGGTCAACTAAACACGCCATGGGGATCAGATTACAATAACATCTTGCTGATATATGTCATGCGAGAACTACCACAACCCTCTCTACATATGCAACAGATCCAGACATTGTAATGGACTTTAACCTGGCCAAGCTCATCCTCATTTTGTCCCCCCACAAAACACCTCAAATGGTTGGAGTCTATGCACATTTTTAAATCCAATTTTATATTAACATGCATGGTTTTGTCAATGGCCTGGCAAGAGTTGATTGATAACACAGTTTAGCCATTCATTGAGTCCTGGTAGGGCAACTCTTTGCACAGGTATGACATGGTTTTAACAATTTTTTGAACTTATATTCAAACAAAAGCTGTTACAAAACCTTGGGGAATTGTTACAACACTTGATGAAAAACTTGGAAGGAGTTTGAAAACATTTATTTTTGTTTGTTTTTTTTATCTGCACACCGTAATAGTTCAGAGAACATGATTAACTATATCTCAGTGTGGTGAGTGGTTGTTTACTCTTTATGGCTTGATGATATAAGCACAGTTAATATTGCTATGAGAGTTCAACTTTCTTACAGTTTGTTGTTTTCTTGCCAAAATTTCATCTTCATATAAGTATCATGTATTGTTTTATTGGGCAAATTGGAATGTCTCCTGGGACCATAATCTGTCAACAAGTTGATACTTTAGGCAGATAGAATGAACACAGTCAAATAAACAGAGCTCATTTTTCAAAGGCAATGAACGTAACTTTATTAAACAGAAAACGTTGACACAAATGACAATCAGTGCACAGCTCAGAGTTTAATAGAACATTCTTCAATATTACCAGTACAAAACAGAGGTTATTCAGAGATCTCTTATGGTTAGTTTAGCAAGTTAAGATTTCATACTAACATATTGTTATGCAGCATGTTTATGGTGAAAAGGGTTTATCACATTACACAATTTGTAAGCAAGTGACAAAATTTGAACAATGAGGTTCAAACACTAGAGGTCAACACAGAACAGACTGATCTGTAGAAACCTTGCCTTATGAAGATTGAGGTTGTAGAGACTAAAATTGGATGCTCACAAGATTTAGCATACATCATAATGCACAAACGATTGAATTATTAAATAGTCTAGCACAAGGTAGAATTATCAAAAAACAGTTAATATTAAAACTTTTTAAGTTTTATATAAATTTAATGTAAGTCATTATTTGTTAAAAATAAGTTGGAAACTGCAATTGATAGAACAAGTTATAATTTGACCAGACTTATACAGTTGACCCCCCTATAACGCGGGTTCATATAATGTAAATTCGTATATCGCGACAAAAAAATTGCAACTGTATTCATATAAAGACACTAAAAGAGACTCATAAAATGCGGTAAAACGTCATCGCCGACTCGTGTCGCGACAGGATTGGTCGAATCTGGACCAATAGTGGACAAGCAGCCGAACTACTTACACACTACGGAGAGTTTAGGCAGGTAAGTTGAGTTTACTATCGTCTGTACAGTATATAAATTAGGTACTGTAAGTCTAATACAGTACTGTAATTTTATACATTTCTTGTGAAAAAAACATTTCTTATTCAACGGCCATAAAAATTATTTCTATTAATGATATCTCCAAAGTTCAACGAATTTTTCGCAGAAAAATAACTTATCAGAAAACGTGCCCGCCATTTGGTGCACTGCTCCGCGACGAAAACAAGCTTAAGTAATGGTGTCGTCAAATTTTTTGTTTATAGCATAGTTTATACGGATTATTCCCAAAAAATTATACATGTTTTGGAAATGTTGAGTCAAATTAATCTAGAATCGATTAATTTTATGGAAGAAAACCTTTGAAACAGCCGTAGTCCGTAAACTGCACACATGCCAGGCTGTGATTGGCATATATTTAAGGATTCCTACAACGCGAAATTCTTATGAAGTGGAATGTATCTACTGCATTATAGATGGGTTGACTGTATATCATAACTACAATCTAATATTTATTATAATCTAACATTCCTGAGATGCTAACTCATATTTTCTCTGCATCCTAATAAAATTATGTTCTGTTTTCTTTTGAATAAGAACACCAAGGATAACAATTATATATATATATATATATATATATACTAGCTGTTACCCGCAACTTCATCCGCGGAGGTTTTGCAAGCAAACTCCATTTACATTCAATATTTCAATAACCATAGTAATTGTCATATAACACCTACCGCTGAAGAGAATTGCCAAGAATCAAATGAACTATCTTCAATTTGATCAATTTTCTGGAACGTTTACAATCGTTCTATAATCGAACCAATATGCAATAACAAATTTGAATTTAAAATGGATCGAACATTTTTAAAATCGAAATGTCTGAAANCTCAAAGTCATTCCTGTCTGCTGCTTCCTGTGCCTCAACACTTTTGCATTCAATCGACACCCATTTATCAGCATAACAGCTCTTTTTTACTCATTTATTTAATGTGCAATATTGTGCTATAGCTATATTTATTTGCTTGTGATGATTTAAGCTGGTCTCTTAATTATTTTACATTCTTTCTTTTATCTATTAGTTTCTAAGTCCCATCCTATATCCAGCACTGCCTGTTGGTACCTCTTCTCCTTTATAATACTTTTTCAGTACTATAGTTCACTACTTGTTGAAATCCATTCCATTGACCTTCAATGTCTGTACGGTCATAGTGTAACAGGATAAAACAGTTTCTGAGCTCAAGTTAGAACTTGTAAGCAGTAGTTAGAATATGTAATTTCTCAGTTGTGTAAGGGTGCTGAGGTTTATCTGTTTTTTTCTTTTTAAATCAAAGATGTAGAGAGGTCCAGAGGAGATTGTGATCAGACCCAATATCAGCTCCTTGATATGCTTGGACATCTTCAATTGATGACCTCTAGCAACTATTGATAAAGATACAATCAATTTCATTGTTTGTGTTGCTATCAGGAGAACACCAAGTTTTCTTATGTATACATGTATGTGCAAAATATGTATTTCTAATGCATAAATTGATCATGCTGCAGAACAGCAACAGACGTACTCCATTATCATTCGTTCACACAGCAGAGTTATGTGGCTTAATGACATACTCCAGGCCTATCCTATTACTGCCTAACTGAATATTCATGTCACTCATAAGCATCTTCATGTCCTGATTAAAAGTCTAATTTAGTACATCCTGCAGCTGGTCACAGAATGCATCTTTGTCTCATCAGCATCTTCAATAGGTGCATATGCCTGGATTACGATAGATTTTGCATGTTGTGATTGAAATTGAGCTGTTCTAATCTGGTTGTTGATAGGTTTCGGTCAATCTCCTCTTATGTGATCTTCCTTATGGCTAGAATACAAGATGGTTTTGCCTTCATTAAAAGTTTTGCAATTTCCTGTCCATCTTACCTCACTAATTCCAAGAATTTGCATGTCATATTTATCAAATTCCCTATGCAACTGAACCAGCCTGCCACATTAATACAGTGTCCATACATTCCATGTTCCAATTTTAGTTATGTTATTAGCACTTAGTATCAAATTCTGCATAAGGCACAGGGCATACTCATGGTTTTGTTCCTGCACTGTCATAGAGGATGATGAGCTGATATTATTATGCTGAGAGTTTTGGATTTGCTGAAGTCTGCTTATTGTTTCTTTAGCGATGACAGTTTCTATGGGGTGGGGTTGCTGGCCCCACACCTAACTCTCCTCCCTTCTCATCCAGCCTTGGGACCAACAATGGTGAAGTAAAATAGTTCTATCTAATGTTTACAAATTGAATCATTGCAAATTGAGTTATTTTAGTAATAAATGCATCTAAACACCAAAAACCAGCAAATAATGTATATATTTAAACAAAACAAACATTTGATTTCATTTTAATTTTGTTTCAATCTGTATTTCTTCAGGTTAGAAAAACACATATTAAAATGAATGTTTATTATGAAAATATAACACCACTAAAAATTTAAAAATTGAAGTTGTTGTGAAATGTGCACATGCACAGTGTGGCATTAATATCCATTAATTTTGATTAATGTGGACTTCAACAATATAAAAGATGTTATATGTATTGTAATAAATAAAACATACATATTAGTACTAAGATATATAATGCTTAGTGCTATTAGTGCAAGATCATATAATGCTTACTAAACAGTTGAAATAGAGTCCATCAGCCGCCATTTTACTCACCATAGGTAACATTATCCAATTGTGCTTACTTACTAGTGCAGTCTAAAGATTGATGACACTTTGAATTTCATAGCAATTGGTTTTTGCAACAAGCACACCTATTTGTGGTACATTTATTTGTGGCAAAGATCTTATTTTCACTTTACTGAGTGCCTAGTAGGTAATGTGTGAATTACCTAGATACTCTGCACATTATCTAGGTAATTTGAGAAATGGAACAATTTTCACAACTTTAACTGATTACCCTAGTTAATCTGCAGATTAGCTAGGTAATGTACACATTAACGACTTTTGAGCTTTAGCGGTAACATATATACAAACTGTTGTAGATAAAATGTAGATACTGTATATATACAGTACCTTGCCACATTATTAGACCCATGCAAAAATTGATGATTTGTTAGTTTTTAATGTAATAATTCAATAAAAATGCAGTTGTTGATAGGATTATTTAAAATATTAATGTTTTATTGTGTCTTATTTAATAAAAAGTAAGTTTCAGCATATAAAAATTTGAATATAATAGTACTTAAAAAATTAAAAATTAAAATTAGGAATTTACAAGTTAATTTTTTATACTTTTACGTTGTTGTCATATAAAAAAAATATTAAAAGTGTTTCGGATATAATAGAGAATAAAAATAACATGAAAAAAATACTCATTCCTTNAGTACAGTAGAAGCCGTTTTTCTGGTTAAGCCTTAATGCTCTACCTCTCCCCCGCGTGGGAATTTCGAAAAATCCCTTCTTAATGTGAATTCCCATGGCATACCCTACTAAAACGCATATAAAAAGAAAAAATCGCATCTAAAATAGTACAGTAGAAGCCATTCTTCCGATTAAGCCTTAATCCTCTCCTTCTCCCTCTGCGGGGGAATTTCGAAAAATCCCTTCTTAGTGTGCGTTTCCATGACGTACCTTAACTGTGTACTAAATTTCACCTCTTTAGGTTAAGCAGTTTGCTCTGGGCGATGATGAATCAGTCAGTGAGTCATTCAGTCAGTCAGGACAAGCAATTTTATACATTTAGATTAACAAACCCTAGAATATTCTACCAGAACCCAAACTACCTGCTATTATTACAATATGAGAAAAAAACTATTTCTATGAACTTCACTTAAAAAAGAAATTGTTTTTTGTTCTGGCATATACAGCAACTATTATAAATGTTGTCTAAGATTTTTTAAACTTCTTTTATTATTATGATTTTCTACCAATATAATCTTTCATATTCCTTTATGGTTCAAAATTTTTGCTTTTCTCATTGTAATTTTTTTACGTAGCTTGTTTTTTTACGTAAATTTTGACTTAAACAAAAGTTTAATCTGAAGTCTTTAATCTTATCATAATCAAATCATAAAAAAGTGGGCATCTAAGGAAGGCATTAATAAAATTCTGGTAATACAGAGTACAATATATTAACAAATATACAATGTTTATAAGTTTAAATTTATAATGAAAGTAAGTACAGATATATAAATGAAAAATATAAAATTGTAATTTTCCAATTTTGCATTTCATTATAACATTTTAAATATGTTACTGCTAAAGCTCGAAAGTCATTAATGTGTACATTACCTAGCTAATCTGCAGATTAACTAGGGTGATCTGTTAAAGTTGCTAAAATTGTTCTATTTCTCAAATTACCTAGGTAATGTGCAGATTATCTAGGTAATGTGCAGATTATCTAGGTAATCTGCAAATTACCTACTAGGCACTCGGTAAAGTGAAAATAAGATTTTTGCTGGAACAGCAGCAACGTTTCTGTACACTTAAATTAGCATATTGTTCTTTATTTCATTTTCAATATCTAAAGAATCAAGTTAATACAATCAAACAATCAACAAATTAATTAATAGAATCAATCATCAACCAATTAAAAAACATACAAAAAATAAATGGTTTAAAATATTAATAAAATTAGGGAAATCATTATATAGATAGCCACCTATGGAATTTCAGGACTTTGAGTATCTATTTGAACTGAGGAGACCGAGACGACTTCAACGATACCCTACTTTTGGACCGGAGACGAAAAATAATAAAGTTATCATACTTTTTCTGGTGATCGCATGACATAATTGTGCAGTTAATGTTACCTATGGTGAGTAAAATGGCGGCTCATCTTTGATTCCAGCAAACAGAAGAAAGGAAACAGTGGGGACGCATGTTCTAACCTAACCTAACCTAGTCTAATAAATTACCATAATTATTACCAACCAAATTATTAGAATAGGTTAGGTTGGGTTTGAATGTGCGTCCCCACTGTTTCCTTTCTTCTCTTTGCTGGAATCAGAGACGAGCCGCCATTTTACTCACCATAGGTAACATTATCCAATTGTGCTTACTTACTAGTGCAGTCTAAAGATTGATGACACTTTGAATTTCATAGCAATTGGTTTTTGCAACAAGCACACCTATTTGTGGTACATTTATTTGTGGCAAAGATCTTATTTTCACTTTACTGAGTGCCTAGTAGGTAATGTGTGAATTACCTAGATACTCTGCACATTATCTAGGTAATTTGAGAAATGGAACAATTTTCACAACTTTAACTGATTACCCTAGTTAATCTGCAGATTAGCTAGGTAATGTACACATTAACGACTTTTGAGCTTTAGCGGTAACATATATACAAACTGTTGTAGATAAAATGTAGATACTGTATATATACAGTACCTTGCCACATTATTAGACCCATGCAAAAATTGATGATTTGTTAGTTTTTAATGTAATAATTCAATAAAAATGCAGTTGTTGATAGGATTATTTAAAATATTAATGTTTTATTGTGTCTTATTTAATAAAAAGTAAGTTTCAGCATATAAAAATTTGAATATAATAGTACTTAAAAAATTAAAAATTAAAATTAATATTTTGAATGACAATCTTTGACAGCCAATAGTGCTTCAGTATCACAAGGAATACTCTTTATACATTTTTTTATTTCTGTTCTCATAAATGAGGCTGAACAAAACAATCTGGCTTATCTCTAAATTATTATTACAAATACATGAATGTGAAAATCCATCACAGACAAAATATACAAGTAAATATCATAGGTCTATATAATTCATAACATTATATGAACATATTGCTCACAATTAAAATGAGATAGAAAGAACAAGTTTAAAGAACAAAATACATTAACTGTTACAAATTTAAATTTTAACAGACTTTGTTCTTTGAACTATTTGTGGATTTGAAGATGAAATGTAAATTATCTTGAAAAACATTTTATCACAATAAAAATTGGCAACTTAAAAGTTTATTAGCACTTTCTCTTTTTGTAACAAAGAATAATTCATTATTTACTGTCTACAAGGACAGCTCAAAGTGCAGTGCATATAAATCATGCAGGTGTACTAATGTGCTAGTCATCTACAGGGCTATCCTAATACAGTTAATTGCCCTGTGTTAACAATATCAGACATGGATTTTTTATAATTTAAAAAAATAACATTTTTTATTTTTACTTGAGAATATTGGTATTATTTATTTTTTATTGGATTGATACTTATGAACATTTCATTCATAATACTTTGTTTTAAAATATCTCTTATTAAATTGTTTTATTTAATTTTAAACACACTTTGGTATAAAACATAATATACAAAATACATTTATACAATAAAATGTAATTTTAAGTATAATCTTAACTGAATCAACAAAATGATTAAACTTTTTCCTATATTTATTTTCTGAAATTCATAATTATAGCAATATCTATAGATTCCAATATATATGATTCCATTACTAACATGCTTAAACTATTCCATTTATACAGGCCTAATGAAGAATAAAGATAATTAATTTTTTATCCTCTTCAAAACAGAAAAAGACATTTCTCCTGAACGATTAGTGCAGTGCAAGTAATACTTATGATAATTCTTAATGCAGAGGCTATATATAAATTCAATATTTGAATTGATTATGGTTTTTAAACTAAGTTCTAATTTTAATGTAATGTTGTCATCTGGTATTATATTTACATACTTAAAATACAAACTTTCTTCATTAAAATTTGCCTCCAAATCATCTCAGATGTATTATACAAAATAGTATCTTTTTTCTTATCATACTTTCCAGCCTAAATTTTATACTTTTTATACACTTTTACTCATGGATATGAAAAAAGCAACAACAAATAAAGTTAATTATTCATTTCATATTTGATATAAATAGATATAAATTAAATAAAATTAAAAAGTTGATTCATTTACAATAATAATAAAAGTGTAAAAGATAATTTTATCAGTAAGAAATAAATAAAATCCTTATGAGGTGGCAACAGCTGGTACCCTAGGGATACAGCCCTATTATCCCCATGGTTAAAGTGGCACTGGTCATCTAAAAATTTGCAGACTTTATATCAAAATATAATTATATTGCTATGACAAAACAAATAAACTGTCCTAATTATTCCTGTGTGTCAGTATCATTTCTTGTACCATTAAATCTATCTATCTAATTTTATTCTAAAATACATTCTGTTTTCAAATTATAATAATATAATTAACTTTTAAAAATTAATAACAAGTAATTAAATAATAATAATAATAGCCCAATTATTTATGACAATCATTTGGTTTAATTAAATACATACAAGTAAATATAAAAAAATCCAGTTAATCATAAGATTCTTAAAATTTTGAATATTTATTGATCAGTTATTTTAGTAATCTTAGTCTTAGATCCTCCTGTGCAAAATGACACACTGGACAATCAGCTTTCTCCAGCAAATGTGGTCAGCTGCAAGGTTTCAGCATCACCCCATGGAATGCTAATCATCTTTAGATCTTTATATATGTAGAGCACCAGGCTGTTTGTGATCTACCCTGTTTCCTTTTTCCACCTTGTGGTTTCCATGGTTTCCATTGCAAGGCTACTTTTGATAAGCATTCTTCTGGCAGACAAAGTACTGTACATGTCCTGCAAAATGCATTATATGCTCTGTAACAATGTCCTATAGTTCATGTATACCACTTCTGAGGACTTCCTCATTTGTGATACAGTCATGATAGTAATTCTAAGTATCCTTCAAAGACAGTATTGATGGAATGTATTGAGTTTCTGAGTAATCTTCTTTGTGTCTTTCCATGTTTCACAGGCCTAGATTGCAGTTGGAATGACAATTGTGTTGCAAAAGTTACAGCCTCTACAACACCTTTGGCATTCTAACAGTCATTGTCAGTAAGAAACTAAGACCAATGTCATTCCAATGGTCTTAGTAGCTGTACTGATTTCTCATGTGGACTACATTGCACATAGTCTCTGAAAGTTAGCTGATGCTTTATCAAGTTGGCATTTTATATCAGCTTCAATGCTTCCATCTAGTGATAACATACTACAAATGTAACAGAACTATTCCACTTCGTCCATTGTTTGACTCTCAACTGTGATTTTTATTTTTGTTTGCCTATTTATGGACATTATTTTATTTTTGTTTTATCACTGCTGATCTGCAGTCCCATTCTTCCAGCCTCATGTTCAATGCTTGTGGTCATACTTTGCATATTTTGGTACATTTCTGATATCAATGTAAGGTCATCAGCAAAGTCCAGATCTGTAAGTTGCATCTGTCCTCTCCATGGAATTCATGCACCAGGGATTAGCCATTGTAACTTGTCTCATTATAAAATCTATGATCAAGAGGAACAGTAATGCAGCCTTGCTTAACACCAGTTTCAATTTTGAAGAAATCAGTGTATCCGTCCTGTTCTTATACAACAGGTAGACGCTAGATACAAGTTCATAAAAATATTAATGTATTACAAATAAAAACATCAACTGGAATCTGATGCATAGCAAATAGACACTCACAATTGCCATAAATAATCATGCTATATTTATGGCAATTGTGGATGTCTATTTATTAATGTATTGCCATAAAATTTAACAATATTCCACAATGGTTCATGGTAGATATGGCCAAAGGCTTTTTTAAAGTCAACAAAGTTAATTATCAGTGGTTTCTGAAATTCCAGACATTGCTCTATGATATTCTGAAGTCTAAGATCTATGATAATGATTCCATCATCATCATAATCATCATTAACCATGAGCTCATTGCCCATTGGTGTCTGATGCTTGTTCCACTATTTCTTTCCATTTCTCTCTATCCATTGCCAAGTTTCTCAATTCCTGTATATTTGCTCCACACAACTTCTTCACATCATCAATCCATTCTCTATATCAGTGGTTCTCAATCTTTTTGAAGTCAGGGAACACTAAACTTTAATATTTTTTTCTGTGGAACACTTACAATACAGCAACTTTAAAGCAGGGTTGGCAAATCTTTTTGAAATCAAGCACACTCAGTCTAGTAGATGACGACATTGGCATTTGCTGATTACATTCCCATACAAAAATTATTTTACATTATATTGATTTTCCTTTCGCAACAATTTTTAATTGTATATTTGATTTTTTCACAGAACACTTAAAGTGGCTTCATGGAGCACCAGTGTTCCATGGACCACAGATTGAGAACCATGGCTCTAAATGATCTGCCTCTTTTGTTATATTCATTCATAATACTATAAACTAGAGTCTTAATTTTCCTGTTTTCATTCATTATTGTGATGTGTCCAAACAGTTGAAGTTTTCATGGTATAATTCTTTGTGATTTTTTTTCATATGTATCCTATTATAAAGTTCTTTGTTTGTGACTTTCTGCATCCATCCTATTTGTAAGATCTTTCTGTAACAGTTTCTTTCAAATGCTAATATCTTTCTTTCCATATCTTTTGTTATTACCCATGTCTCACAGGCATACAGCATGCAGGAGAAGATGCAGGTGTTCAATACTTTTAATTTTGTCTGTAAACTAATTGCTTTACTTTTCCAGATTTTGTCCATTGCTTTCAGATTTGTTTTGCTTTGGCTACTCTAATCATTATTTCTTTTTTGCAATTCAGATTATAGGTTAGTTTTCTTCCTAAATACATAAAGCTCTCTACATTTTCAATTTCTTTTCCATCTACTAAGATGTTTCTTGTCATATTGTTATCACCAAATATCATTGTCTTAGTTTTTTTTGCTATTGACAGTCAGTCCATATCTTTTTCCTTCTTCATTAAGCAGATGTAATGTTTTCTCTAGTTGTTCTTCACTTTCTTCAATGATAACTATGTCATCTGCAAATCTTAAGTTATAGAATTTTACACCATGAGCTGATGATTCCAGCATAAACATAAAAAGAAGGATAATGCTATGTTATGCCCTCAATCAGCTATGCTAAGAATGAAGAGGTACTGGAAGAACAAAGATATAAGCACTAAAACCAAATACAGACTCATAAATGCAATTGTTTTCCCTATAATGATGTATGGATGTGAGAGCTGGATTGTTAAAAAAGCTGATAAAGGAAAATAGATGCCTTCAAGCTATGCTGCTGGAGAAAAATGATCCACATCTCCTGGACAGCAAAGATCACAAACCAGACTGTTCTGGATCATGTCAAACCAGAAATGACATTTGAAGCAAGATCACCAAGAAAAAACTTTTATATTTTGGGTATGTTATGTGTGCAAATGGACTGGAGGATATCATGCTAGGATATGTCAGTGGCTCTTGGCAAAAGGACAACAGAGAACTCACTGGCTGAACACAATCAAGGCTGATTGCACCATGACAATATGGCAGCTGAAGGAAGCTATCGGCAACAGATGGCATTGGAGAAACATTATCCATATGGAGACCAAGGGTCAGAAATAACTGAATGACTAACGTCATCATCACCATCATTCTAAAGAACATAGGTTTGTTCATAGCATGATCATTCCTCTCTGAAGCCAGCTTGCTCTTCCCTCAGGATTGGTCCAACTTCTCCCCTTAATCTCTGTAGGAGAACTAAGCAGACCTTTCTAGAAATAAAGAAGTGTAATGCCTCTTCAGTTGTTACAATCAGCAAGATTTCCTTTCTTAGGAAGTTTGACTACTACACCTCTTTGTCAGTCCCTGGGGACACTTTCCTTCCTCCATCAGTTGTTTAGAAGATATGTGAGGGCCTTCATGATGTAATCTCCTCTATACTTTAGGAGCTCTGATGATCTCATTGAGGCTTGCTGCTTTGTTGTTCTTCAAGGATCTAATTGCCTTTGCAGTTTCATCTATTATGATTCACCCATTTCCACCTCAAGGTCTTCTGAGGTGTTCACAGTGTTGAAGTCAAGTTAGAGGTAGGAGATGGTTGCTTCAACATCTCGTTAAAATGTTCCATCTAGCATGTGCTTTGTTTTTCTTTACTATGCTGGATTTTATCAGTTTTATCCTATATGGGAGCATTAGAATTGTTGCTTGCTCTAGTTAGTTCACAGACAATAGAATATAGGAACTCAAAGTCATTCCTGTCTGCTGCTTCCTGTGCCTCAACACTTTTGCATTCAATCGACACCCATTTATCAGCATAACAGCTCTTTTTTACTCATTTATTTAATGTGCAATATTGTGCTATAGCTATATTTATTTGCTTGTGATGATTTAAGCTGGTCTCTTAATTATTTTACATTCTTTCTTTTATCTATTAGTTTCTAAGTCCCATCCTATATCCAGCACTGCCTGTTGGTACCTCTTCTCCTTTATAATACTTTTTCAGTACTATAGTTCACTACTTGTTGAAATCCATTCCATTGACCTTCAATGTCTGTACGGTCATAGTGTAACAGGATAAAACAGTTTCTGAGCTCAAGTTAGAACTTGTAAGCAGTAGTTAGAATATGTAATTTCTCAGTTGTGTAAGGGTGCTGAGGTTTATCTGTTTTTTTCTTTTTAAATCAAAGATGTAGAGAGGTCCAGAGGAGATTGTGATCAGACCCAATATCAGCTCCTTGATATGCTTGGACATCTTCAATTGATGACCTCTAGCAACTATTGATAAAGATACAATCAATTTCATTGTTTGTGTTGCTATCAGGAGAACACCAAGTTTTCTTATGTATACATGTATGTGCAAAATATGTATTTCTAATGAATAAATTGATCATGCTGCAGAACAGCAACAGACGTACTCCATTATCATTCGTTCACACAGCAGAGTTATGTGGCTTAATGACATACTCCAGGCCTATCCTATTACTGCCTAACTGAATATTCATGTCACTCATAAGCATCTTCATGTCCTGATTAAAAGTCTAATTTAGTACATCCTGCAGCTGGTCACAGAATGCATCTTTGTCTCATCAGCATCTTCAATAGGTGCATATGCCTGGATTACGATAGATTTTGCATGTTGTGATTGAAATTGAGCTGTTCTAATCTGGTTGTTGATAGGTTTCGGTCAATCTCCTCTTATGTGATCTTCCTTATGGCTAGAATACAAGATGGTTTTGCCTTCATTAAAAGTTTTGCAATTTCCTGTCCATCTTACCTCACTAATTCCAAGAATTTGCATGTCATATTTATCAAATTCCCTATGCAACTGAACCAGCCTGCCACATTAATACAGTGTCCATACATTCCATGTTCCAATTTTAGTTATGTTATTAGCACTTAGTATCAAATTCTGCATAAGGCACAGGGCATACTCATGGTTTTGTTCCTGCACTGTCATAGAGGATGATGAGCTGATATTATTATGCTGAGAGTTTTGGATTTGCTGAAGTCTGCTTATTGTTTCTTTAGCGATGACAGTTTCTATGGGGTGGGGTTGCTGGCCCCACACCTAACTCTCCTCCCTTCTCATCCAGCCTTGGGACCAACAATGGTGAAGTAAAATAGTTCTATCTAATGTTTACAAATTGAATCATTGCAAATTGAGTTATTTTAGTAATAAATGCATCTAAACACCAAAAACCAGCAAATAATGTATATATTTAAACAAAACAAACATTTGATTTCATTTTAATTTTGTTTCAATCTGTATTTCTTCAGGTTAGAAAAACACATATTAAAATGAATGTTTATTCTGAAAATATAACACCACTAAAAATTTAAAAATTGAAGTTGTTGTGAAATGTGCACATGCACAGTGTGGCATTAATATCCATTAATTTTGATTAATGTGGACTTCAACAATATAAAAGATGTTATATGTATTGTAATAAATAAAACATACATATTAGTACTAAGATATATAATGCTTAGTGCTATTAGTGCAAGATCATATAATGCTTACTAAACAGTTGAAATAGAGTCCATCTCTTTATAATTATTTGCTGAACCCCTTTTGAAGGCCTTGAATATTTCAATTCATTCAAGATGCTTGAGACAGGCTGAATCATCAGAGTGGTGTATGATACATGTGTTATCAAATTCAATTGGAGTATTATCATCAGCCACAAAACTAGCCAGTGCTACTGTGGAAAACCTCTTTTGAATTGTATATTGATGTTCCTGAATCCTCATGTTCAGGTATCTAGCTGTGACTTCAATATACTTGCATGAATGGTTCATCCTGTGATCTTGTACAGGAACAGTGTAGATCCTTGGTAAGCAACTCCTCTCTAGCTGTTCATCAAAGCACTATATTAATGCCACACTGTGCAAGTGTGCATTTCACAATGATTTCAATTTTTAAGGTCCTTGAAGTATTCGAGTAATTTCAAGATGTTGGAAATAGAGTATCTGCATGGCTACTCCACACATACTATTAAAGGTCTTTTATGTCATCTTTCCTCCACCACTTCTGCCTCACTGAAAAATCACATCCAGGACACAGTTTATAGAACTGTCACTTATGACAGGAAGCTAGCTTCTCTATACAAGGAAATATAAAAAAAAAAACAACTTTCGTTTAGCCTTCCATAAAAGTCCCTCAATTTCCTCCCTCCTCTGCAACGCTACAGACCATCCGGACATGCATCGCCAACAAGTCATCTACACTATCCCCATCTCCAATCATAGATACATTTGCCACTTAAAATACATAGGTGCTACAACGCACCCTTTAAACACCTGCCTCAAGGAACATCAGGCTTTACAATTCTATGCACAGAAAGCTAGAACTTCTGTAAATAAGTACTATATAACCTTCCACCCTTTTTCTAGTAATTTCTTTACGTTTGATTAAAGAAATTGCTAGAAAAAAAGTGGAAAGTTTTATAATACTTATGAACATTAGGCTTCCATCACAAAAGGATTGGCCAACACTGCATTGGCTATTTCCTCTGACCCAGACATCAATGTGGACTTTGACAGTGCATGTCTCTTACATAGCCCTTTCTCAACCATCTTGAGCAGGTAGAAATTTATAAGGCCACCTGCAACAACATTGCTATTAATTTTCACAATGTTGACTTCCCCCCCACAGCATGCAAGTCTTTCTTCGTTTTATAAATCTTACTATCCTTTCCCCTCCCCTTTCTCTCTTCTTACGTCACGTCCCCTCTTCACACATGTATGGCAACCCCCATTGTTTGTTTCAGCAGATGGAGGATTAGTTCACCTGATCATACCAATTAAATACAGGCAAAAACATTGGCATTTATTTCCTTTGCTCTGCTGGATATTAGGTTTTTTTTAGTGTTTTAATACATAATTAGGAGCTACTGTAGCTGTAGTATAGGATAAACTTTTGCAATCTTCAAAAATCTTTCACTTTTATAGCCACTTAAAAGAGGTTCAGATGAATAAACCAAAATGTTATGTCCTTCGAACCCAACGTTCACCCAAGTTCAAGAATTACTCAGAAGACTGTTTAATTCTCAGATATTTTATTTAAATGCATTTTGGATCAGAATTCTCACCAATCCCTATTCTGTCTATGAACAATAAAATTGTTTTGTAATTTACAGTTAAAATTTTTTAACAAAGATACAAAATATTAAAATAAATCACTCACTAAAGGCACAATGTCGGTCGAGTGAATATCAGATTCAAAAGTCATAACATTTCAGTTTATTCATCCAAAAAACCCCTTTTAAATGGTTATAAAAGTGAAAGATTATATCTGGCAAACATTGCTATTTTTAGCTTTATATTATTCAGAAATCTTATGCTTATATGAAAAATTGATCACTGAATCTGAAAATAATAAAAATGATATGATTTTAAATTAATACAATGAATAAAACATTTGTTTTCAAAGAAAAACACTCAAATTTCTTCATTTAATCATCTTTAAAAATATATTTTTGATTTTCTTTGTGACTTGAACAGTTTTATATTGAACAAAAGAAAAATAAAATAGAATAATCTAAACCATTTTCCATCCTTTGAAATAAAAAAAGACTTGAAAACGAAATAGAAATAAATTCTAGTTCAATAGAAAATGTCATCAGCTGTTTCATACTGATTGTTAATAACTGTTCAACTAGTGGCTAGGTGGCATGCTATTAGGTTAACCAAACAAAGTTCATTAACAATCAACTCTGTGTGTGTTGAACAGTGATTTAGAAGTAATATCATGAAGTGAAAAGACAAAATTGCAGTGCCAAGATTGTAACAATTTTTGCCATATATACCATTTATTTAAGTCTTCAAAACACTCATGAGATATCATAAAAAGTTTCATGAAAGGGTTTGAAGGCTATTTTAATAAACTTTACATGCCAAATTTGTTGTTTATGCCAGAGGTCACTTGTGAATATTGTTATCATGCTATGGTCGCAAAGAAGAACAAATATGATTGAAAGAAACATTTAATAAAATATGTTTTGATGGTAATTCATTTGCTGTGTAATGAACACATTGTCAATGGACTGCTACTTTTGTCAAACACAATCATATAACTCTGGTTTTTGATATAATATTTGTGAATAAATTGATTACATCAATGCACAATCTGTAATTTCAGCTCATTTGTGTTTTGCAGAATATCTGAATGTGCTGTCAGAACAACAGACAAGTAAAGAGCAAACAGCCTTATTTGAAGCACCTGAAACAGATTCACAAAGTTCATATCATTCATTCCAACATCTCAATCATTATCATTCTTCCAATCATCCTGATTTTGTTTCATCATTCTTTAAAATTGCTTCTTGTATGCCACATTTGATATTGAAAGCTGATTTCAATGATCTTGTATGTGATTCAAAAATATCACACAAAACTGCAGAAATTTCGGCATCCATTTACAATGAAATTTGGTTTCACCTGACTTCATAGTCACATTCATTCAAAAGTGTGCCCATAGCTCTGATTTTGATAAACTTTTTCCTGTTGATGAATCAATATCACATATAGCATGACATTAACAAATTGTTTTTAACTATCAGTCACTTGCATATTTCAAACAATCAGTGGCTATCAGCCACACTGATAGCAACTGATTGTTTGAAATATGCAAGTGACTGATGTATTAGTAGTGTGGCTGTATGCCGTATGCTATAGTTTTAAAATTAGCATATTTAAGTTTGTAACTTCTTTGTTTTTTGTCTTTTCCATTTTCTAGAATTTTCTTTCTTCCTCTTTTCCACTTTACTTGTTTGATGATTTATGTTCAGAGTTTTCTGTGGGTAGAAGTGCCTAAAAGACTATGAGGTGGAAAAAGTAAGGGTTTTGTGACCAGAAAGTGCTGATCAAACCCAGAGAGAAAGTGGTGAGAATAGACTCAATCCTAAGAAGCAAAAAGACTAAGCAGCTTCTTGGAGATTTCGTGCACCAAGACTCCTGAGCCATCAGTTAAACAGTGATATAGAAGATCCTCTTTTAAGCCTGATGCAAGATAAGTTGACTCCTTATTTGAAGAAGGAAAGAAAATTTCTCTGAAAATTATTTAAAGGATCATCTTTGTCAATAGAATCAACAGGTACAGGTACCACTTTTCTTTACCCTTTCCTTCATCTATCCTATATCCTCTATTTTATATCTATAGTTATAAGTTAGTTTCAGTTTTAAGGAACTCTAAAATTAAATGTATTACACTTATTAGACAAAACTGTAAGACATCAGAACATTGTCTTTTGTTTGTCAGGTTAGTCTGCATGTTGATTTTTGTTTTACCTTGGGCAGAGCTGACAAATACCCAAGAGTTGGCATTGGTTTTTCTTTTGTTTGTTTGTCAACAATTTATTAACAAATGATGATTTGTTAATAAATTGTTGTTTTATTTTATGTGCTTCTTGATTGTATTATAGCACCTTCGTGGCTATTTGACACTATTGCAATTTTCACAGTAGAAAGTCTCAAAGGTGTGTTATTTCACAAAGGTAAAAAATATCTTTCATTCCAATTGTTTATGACATAAATGTTCAGAAAAATTACAAAACCACAAAAATTATATTAAATCTTATAAAAATTATAATTTGCATAACTGGAGAATTTGCTGCAACCTAAAAATAGTTGCTCTTCTTAGTGGCACAAAAAAAGATACTCAAAGCATCAATATTTTTTCTTTGGGAAGAATGCAAACAGAAACTGCCTTAAACAAACTACCAGTGGCAAACTTGCATATTCTACAAAATAGGTCATGACAACATTGACTAACATGCCATTGATTCCAGCATCAAAAATTATTTTACCACCGTTGCATATTAAACTTGGTTTGATTTGCAATTTTGTTTATGCAATAGAACACAATGTAAGGAACCAAGTCCGAGCTTTATTTTATTTTACTTTTATTTTGCTTTTATTCTATTTTTGTTTGGGGCTTATGTTTAGTTAGGACGAAGGTTTCCTCACCCATCACCCCAGAACGTTCAAAACAAAAAGATAAGAGATTAACCAACTCACCGACGACGAAATGACAGCGCCATAGCTAGCACTCGCACTCACGTGCACGCCCGAGCAGCAGAATTGTAAGTCTGCACTGAAGGGGGGACACCCCAATAGACTTTCTAGAAACTTGTGTAACCTTCAACTAAACATCCCGATAATTGTTAAAGAAATGCTGTAAAAGGTTAACAAAGTATTGTCGAGAAATAAGCTACCAGATAACGAAGAGAAAACAAGAATGTTACGTGTAGATATGTAAATGAGGGGAGTGTCTCAATTAGAACTGTGACGTCACCTCAGACAATAAGTACAGTAGCTCAAGTGAAGACAGACGAGGTGAGCTTCTGAACCGAAAGCGTTGGTCTGCTGGTAGCAGTGAACAAGGTGTCGAATAGGAAATCCTAGTAGGAGATTGAAGGTTCGAGTTTGATGAGTTGAAAAGAGGAAAGTCTTGAGTAGAGGAAAAGGTTCTGAGTATTAATTGAGGTGACGGTTAGGATTGATAATTATAAGAGAATTTGTATCTAAGTTTAAGAGTTGAATTTTGTTTTGTCGGAATTCCAAGGGGAATAGTTCTAAGTTAGAATAAGACTTAAGTTTGTCGGGTTGATTGTGATTTGATTTTTATTTAATAAATTTGTTGTTTGTTTATAAAACTTGTACATAGTATTTGTTAGACTTGATTAAACATTTATTATTGAGATTTTTTTTTGTGACTAACTTTGTCCTTAGTTTATTTCGGTGCACGCTAAAAGTCCAGGCCTGGCAACTAATAAACACGAACCCGCGTAAAATACCCGTTAGGTCCCGGCTCTTTAAGAAAAATTCGTTGTAGAGCAGCAAACTAAATATAGTATTTTACAACAATATCAATGCTTTCAAATATCTGAAGATAAGTTTTCCAAAACTGAGCAATACAAAAATTGATGCAGGTATAACAAATTGTGATTTTTCTTTTTGCTTTCACTTATTTCCAAAATTTTATATTCTTATTTTGTTTTTCAGGCATATTCAATAGTCCACTATTGCTTTTTAACAAATTAATTGTTAAAAAGCATTGAATTTGCTGAATTATTGTTTTTAGTAAAAAAATGAGTATGGTATGTTATGGAAACAGTGATCAAGAATTTTTTAGGTAACAAAAAAACAGAGAACTATAAAGAAATTGTGACCAAAATGATTACTGCATTTGGTGAAATGAAAGTCAATGTCTCTTAAAATACAATTTTTACACAACCACTTGAATTTCTTTCCCAAAACATGGGTGATTTCAGCAATGAGCACAGTGAGTGCTTCCATCAGGATATTTTTACAAGCAAGCAAAGTTACAAGAGAAAATGTTCCTATATGCTTGATAAATACTGCTGGTTCTTATGCCAAGATACAGAACAGGACTAGTATAAATAACTTTCTTACAAAATGATAGGTCATTTATATTTATCAATTTATTAAAGAGAATGTTAGAAATAAATTTTATATTGCCACAAAGATGAGAAATAAATATTACATTTGAATAAATTTAATCAAAAAACAACGTACAATGAACGTGTTTCCGGTGTGCTTCTCTGTAAACGAAGTATTACTAGCGCTTTCGAACTTGAAGTTCTTCCTCAGGTAACATGTCCAATCGAACGCCATTCAAATTTGATTGAAAAAAGAACATCATTACGAATTTTCTCGTACGTATCGCTGGCGTCATTGACGCATGCGCCCCTTCGCTGGTTCTAAATTAACGTAACTTTTTGTCTACGAGCACCTGCCATGCAGTTGACAGGATGATCTCGTCTTTGTTGTTAATGCAATTGTCGTCTTTAAGCGTAGCCATACATATGTACAGGGCCTCTAGCCATCTAAGGTGGTGTGTGTACTTTGTAGTGCGGATTACCTTGGCCTGGCTGAATAACGGTTCTATTTCCGTATCCGAGGCATAGACGGCAAGAGCGGTGTTTTGCCTTGCATGTAGAATATCCGCCATGTGTTCTTTAATTCTCACCTCTAAGGAGCGCTTAGTGGATCCTACGTATATCAGGCTTCTGTTCCATCTATGATCAATCATTGGGATGGTATATACCCCTGGGCGTCGTTCTTTGTTTGGGGTATCTTTCCCGTTCCGTAAAATGTCAAAAATTGTGGCGCATCTTCTATACGCGATGCGAATATTCTTTTTCTTCGCTATTGTGTTGTAAATTGATTTCAGGTACGGATTGTATGTAACCGGGATGATGTTAGATGGAACTTCCTTGGGTGCTTGGTTAAGGGCTACTTCTCGGCAGCGCCATTTGCGGATCAATTTACGTACGATCTTGGGATAACCATGTTCGTTGGCTATTTGTTCAATATGTCTTAGTTCGGCATGTAGGGATATCCGATCCGATGAATGCGAGTATGCTCTCCTAATTAAGGCGTTGAAGGCTGNCATCCCGGTTACATACAATCCGTACCTGAAATCAATTTACAACACAATAGCGAAGAAAAAGAATATTCGCATCGCGTATAGAAGATGCGCCACAATTTTTGACATTTTACGGAACGGGAAAGATACCCCAAACAAAGAACGACGCCCAGGGGTATATACCATCCCAATGATTGATCATAGATGGAACAGAAGCCTGATATACGTAGGATCCACTAAGCGCTCCTTAGAGGTGAGAATTAAAGAACACATGGCGGATATTCTACATGCAAGGCAAAACACCGCTCTTGCCGTCTATGCCTCGGATACGGAAATAGAACCGTTATTCAGCCAGGCCAAGGTAATCCGCACTACAAAGTACACACACCACCTTAGATGGCTAGAGGCCCTGTACATATGTATGGCTACGCTTAAAGACGACAATTGCATTAACAACAAAGACGAGATCATCCTGTCAACTGCATGGCAGGTGCTCGTAGACAAAAAGTTACGTTAATTTAGAACCAGCGAAGGGGCGCATGCGTCAATGACGCCAGCGATACGTACGAGAAAATTCGTAATGATGTTCTTTTTTCAATCAAATTTGAATGGCGTTCGATTGGACATGTTACCTGAGGAAGAACTTCAAGTTCGAAAGCGCTAGTAATACTTCGTTTACAGAGAAGCACACCGGAAACACGTTCATTGTACGTTGTTTTTTGATTATTCTATCCCGGTGTAGTGCAGTGCCGATTTAATGAATAAATTTATCCATAAAATTAATTTTGATGTCTAATTCTTTAACATATGCAATAAATTTGTAAAAACTATGATTAAAATGAGAAATTTGAGTTTGTCTGAAAATGTGTTTTAATCACTGTTTGCTTCAAATTGTCTCATTTTTATTATTTTCACATAAAGCAACCAATTTTAATAAAAATATAATATTTCAGACAATGCAAAAACTTCACCTCAAGTTGTAGCTACAAAGCTCCTATGTCTTAAAAACAATTCTTTAAATATGAATAAAAAACTGCATAGGACTTGATCTTACCAAAACAAGTGCAGTTTCAAGCTACATTTAGCCTTTACTTTCATTCATATACAGATTCACGACATATGTAACCACAACTTTTTTGTTTCACAGTATAATGCACCACTAGGATTAAGGTTGCAGGAAAGAGTTGGAGTCAGTTATTAAGATTATACATATGTAGATATATATAGCAACAAACACATCAATAGCTGGAATAACTCATGGCTTTGATTTTGACACCTTAGTTAATATTTCTGAATTCAATTGGTTTGCAAATAACAGCAATATGGTAAAATCTGTTAGTTATTTCAGTTGACAGCGAGTCAAATCGAAATGTATGAAGCTTGTGCTGCCAGACATTCCTGAAAATAAAGTACTATTCTCAAACCTTTAAAAATGCAGTATAATTTTAACTTTCAAAGTTAAAGTTATACTGCATTTTTAAAGGTTTGAGTAGTAGTACTGTTATTTATGACAAGTGCAGTTTTCAAAAAATGAAAGAACACTATAGTTCTTTTGCTGAATGTATAGCTTTTCTAGAGACTGTACCAAATATTCTAGGCCTATAAAAACAATTACAATTTGATTTGTACTGTCCTTCTGTTAAGTCACAACTCAAAGTGTGGTCACTGTTGTTAAACTCAAAGGTTTATGTTAATATTTGTAGCCAATTTAGACAATTGCTGGTCCAATTTGTGAAGTTAGTGAGATTTTATGCAATTTGTAACCAAGATGATGTCAGAGTTAAGAAGAGGAACTACTAGATTAAAATTAACATTACAATTTCAATTATATTTGAGTTTGTTTATTTAAAAATCTTTTAACAAAGCAGGAATCTCTTATTTTAAAAACAAACACGATTTTCTAGTAAAATTATATATACAATCCATGTTCAAATAATCAGATTATAGAAAAATGCATTTCAAATGTCCCTCCAAAATTCTTAGAACATTCCTCTTTAGTTTCCCAGTGTATTAAACTTTTAACATAATTGATTACACACACAAATTTAAAATCATAAATATATATATCTTTGAAAGACTGATGCTCATAGCCTGTATATCTTTGTATATTCAATTGAAAATCATGTACACTCTTCCATTCTATTAATTAATTATTAAATATTCCCATCAGATGGTTCTGACATATATACCTTAAGTTCATTTTTCTTGCTATTTAATATTTTGTATATGCTCTTTGATCTTATGTTCAAGCATATTCTCTTCATATTTTAATACTTTCTTTATCAATATTACAACTATTAGAATAATGTTCTGTTATTAATGAATTTTTGTACAGTAATACCCCGAACTTATGCGATAGGTGGGACTGAGCGGTAACCACATAAGTCGAATTCGCGTAAGTCAGGGTATAATTTCGCATATAAATACATACAAATAGTTTTTAATTGGGGCTGGAGACTAAAGAAAACAATAATTTNTACAAACATACTAGACACTTATGTACTACTTCCAGCACTGATGTTTAAAAAATTGTTTAAAAAATAAAAGAAAACAAACATTTTCAGCTGCTTTAGTAGCCCATCAGGTAACAAAAAATTTTTTACACTTAAATGAATTTGTATGTTCAATAAAAAAAATTTTTTACATAAATTCAAAAAAGCTGAACATTTGAAATGCAGAGCATTCTATACTTCAATGACATAATATAAATTAAATTAAGAACTAAAAATATTTTTTAAACACATTTGCAATAATTAAGCATTAACAAATTAAAATAAAAAAAACTAAACATTAAAAAAAGCAAAATCAAACCATTAAAACACATTAAAAAAATTAAAGATTACAATATTCCATCTAAGACTATAAATGATTGCCACACTTGCAGCACATTTAGTTTGTCTTTGTTATTTATACACCCCTCTTTTTGCATCTGTTTATAAATTTCAACAGCCTTAGCTGTTCTGAGTTTTTGTGCATCATAAACTCTTAGTATTATTTTTAGTTCTCCCCATTGGGGGACATCATGGACTCATTTGCAAATTGGGCCAATGCTTTTACACACCTCCCTTTTTGGATGTCATATGCCTGTCCTTTAATTCTGGTAATTAATGATCTACCTGTAGAGCTTATGTAATTAAATCTTGTGCCCACTAATGATATTCTATAGACCCTGAGAGTCCTTTACAGGTTTAATTCATCTCTACCATTAGTTAGCAATTTAAATATATTAAGGCAATGTGTTTAAGCTATTTTTTTATGTAAGCCACTATTTTTATGTAAAGGTTATGTAATTTATGAGTAATAACATGGAACAAAAAATTATAGTTTTGGACTATTGTTTTTTGTTCCATGTTATTACTCATATTGCTGCTAATACTGCTTTTGACTTTTATATTTCAAATTACATTGAAAATAAAATTTATGCTGTAATTGTGTTTAAACACAATTTCCCTAATATGTCTTATTTCTTGTTTAGTGTCTACCTTGAGAGAACAATGAGTTTATGCTTGGTTTATAAGGACCCTAAAGGCTGCAATTTTGTATCTCTTGGAGTCATTGGAGTTAGATGATATAAAAGCAGCTTGATACAGTGGCTTACAGTAGACTCTTGTAATTATTTTCTTATGTATTAGATCAATTTCCAGGTTAAGTAATGGACTTTTGAATTGCTGGACTGACCTAAAGTAAGGGTTAAGCCTTAATTGTTGTTGGTAAATACTTGTAAATCATCCAAATTAGGTTTGTCTTTCCTAGTGTTGCTACCAGGCTGGTTTTCACCTGGACACACTGGTTTTTAAATTCATGGTCCAAATTAATTATTAATTTGTCTGGTTTTTGTAGAAATTGTGATAAAACAAAAATTTATAAAAACATTTGAGAGTATTTCATTCTAATAGTTAAAACCTTTAATTTCATACCCCACCCAAACTTATCCCTAGGCTAAGAATGACAGAAAATGTACTTTTAAAATTCTAATGTGCAAATATCTCTGGCAAATATTAGGTTTGTTCCAACACAAGTCCCTAACTGGTTTAAAATTGGCATGCACATTGTTCAGTTCTTGGCTGTAAAATGACATTGTACATGCCTCGTAACAGTTTCAAATTCAAACTAGTCAGGGACTTTTGTTGGAACAAGCCTATTGTCCAAAATTAGCAATTTTGAAAATATAGCAACACCAGTTTTTCCAAATAATAAAAATGTTGTCTACATACTTTATGTACAATCGTATGCATGGAAGGAAGTTCCTTAGGGCTTGATGTTTGACAAAATGTATAACCAATTCACATGAATTCCCAAATAAGGGACTTTCCATTGGGATTCTTCACTGCTTTTATATATATGTTGTATTGTTGAAAGCAAAAATGAAGAAATAACATAATAAGTGTACAGTGATACCTCGACTTACGCTACCCCGACTTACGCGATTTTCAAATCTCGTCGATTCGTCTTTTGTTTGAGCACCACGCAACTCTTGATTACTCATTCCCTCCACACTATTGTTCAAATTACATGTTCAGACGTGTCACGTGGAATCGACACATAGCTACAATTTATTTTGTGTTATTTATTTCTGTGTTTGTTATATCTACGGAGACTCAAGAGACTCTATGTGCTGATTTCTTGTAACAATGAACGAATCAAAACACGAGATAAGATTAACAAGAACATTTATTAGCTTACATACATCCAACTTGGATTTTACACACATTGAAAAATTATACCCCGACTTACGCGGTTATCGCTCAGTCCCACCTATCACGTAAGTTCAGTATCATTGATGATATTTCTGTTTTTCCTGTACTATAGTGAATAATGGCATCACTTAGTGCACAGAAGCATGGCTCAAGTTTTATTGAAGGGTACAACAATATGAAGTCCTGCACTGAAGTGCTCTATGCCTGATAATTCAATTGATTTTAACTTGGATGCAAGCTCCAAAGGGTTGGACATAGTGTATTGGTAACCTGTGAGAAAAACTTTTAGTAGGAAATGGATCTTTCTAAACAAATTGTTGGAGAATAGGTCTTGTCAACTATGGGTTTTTAGCTTTTGGCCTAGTTTATGGGTTTTCACAAAGATGAAGAACCTTGGAGTGTCTGGAAATGGGAAGCACATGTGTTTTAGACCCAGTTTTCTTGCTAATATATATTGTGTGAAAGAGTTCACTTTATTCTAGAGCAGGAGTCGCCAAAGTGGTCGATATCAACCCCCAGGAGTCGATGTAACATTATTGGGGGATCGATGCGGCTAAGGGGTAAAACGTCCTATTTCATTTGCTAATGCTTTACTTTCGCCTGCTCAATGTCGATATTCTCAGACAGAAAAAGAGGCACTATCCATTATTTTTGGTATCAAGAAATTTAGACAATATCTTCTTGGTCGTCATTTCATTCTAGAAACAGACCATAAGCCTTTACTTGCAATTTTTGGTGATAAAAGAGGACAGAATGAGATTGTGGCTGCTAGACTACAAAGATGGAGCATCATACTGAATGATTATAATTATACAATTAAGTACATTTCTTCCGCAACTAATATCATAGCTGATGGCCTTTCCAGAAATACTACTAATGATCTATTCATAGAAGATTTTAGTAATTCAATTCCAAGTTCATTATTTAATTTGCAATTTGACTCCCTTCCTTTTACCAATAGTGCTTTTATAGAAGCATCTCGTACAGATAAACTTTTCAATGTTTTGCGTAAGTGCATCAAGAATAATTGGCATCAGGTAAATACAGCTGTTAAGCCATTTCTTAAATTCAAGGATTCCCTTTCTCTAGAAGGAAACTTAATATTTATGGGTGATAGAATATTCGTTCCTGAGAAATTTCGCAGAAATGTTCTTATTGAATTACATTCGGGACATCAAGGTATCGTTAAATCGAAAATGTTAGCAAGATCAATTGTTTGGTGGCCAGGCATTGATAGTGATCTAGAACGAACAGTGAAAGAATGTATTTTATGTCAGTCATACCATCAAAATCCTCCCTCTACCAATACTTTAAGATGGCCAATTCCTGAAGAACCTTGGAGTAGAGTGCATATCGACTTCGCTGGACCTTTCCTTGGAAAAATGTTTCTAATAGGTATTGATGCAAAAACTAAATATCCTGAAATTCAAATAATGCAATCCACAGATTCTTCCGCTACTATTCTGGCACTTAGATCTTGGTTTAGTCGTCATGGCCTTCCATTACATGTTCATTCTGATAATGGCCCTCAATTCACATCTCGTGAATTCAGAATGTTTTTAGCACAAAACGGAATTCGTCAGACATTCTCTCCGCCATACCATCCTGCAACTAATGGAGCAGTTGAAGGATTTATCAAAACGTTTAAGTCGTCCTTAAAAAAATTAAGTCGTGAAAAGGATTTAATGACATCCCTCATCCAATTCCTTACTTCATATCGTACTACTCCTCACTGTTCTACTGGTAAAACACCTAGTGAAATGCTATTCAACAGAAAACTTCGCTCAAGACTAGATTTTTTGCGCCCTTTAACCTTATCGGATAACAACGTAGTTCGTCCACAGCGTTCTTTCATGATAGGAGACAATTTTTGCTCGTGACTTTTGTTCTAAAGAATATTGGGTTGCTGGTAAAGTTATTCAGAAACTTTCACCTGTTACCTATAACATTGAGCTCCCTAATGGTTCCATATGGAAACGTCATATTGATCAACTGAGATCGCGATCATCCACATCTCTCGAATCTCAAGGTGCTTCATTCTTTCCTCTTCAGCTGTGGTGGGAAGAAGAAGAAAATAATCCTATAGTTGAAAATATTCCCCAGAAAGACAACATGAAAAATTCATCATTATATACTGCCTTAACTTCAGACTCCTCTAATACTCAAGAGTCAAGTCGTAGACATCGTAAAACTCCTACATACTTACAAGACTATGTTTGTAACTTCTCCTTAGGAGGGGATGATGCTATGTATCGTAGTGCCATCTATGGCAATTCAAATGTATATATTTAGTAGCGCGCCTGCACACTGCAGTCAGTTCTGCACTGTTCTGTTTTCAATAAAGACGTGTTGATTTAGCTGTTCACGAGAATCCATTTCAATCCTTTTCGTAATCTAATTCCGACGTTAATACACACCACTATGAAACTTGAAGAGGTCAAGACAAAGGTTTATAGAAGGTAAGCAAATTTTATTTGATAAAAATACTGGCATAGAAAGCTAAATAATCGTTTTTTTCAAAACGAATTTTGTTTGCTGGAATCAGACTCCAGCGCAGGTGTTGAGTCCCACTTCGGTCGAGGACAGTAACAGGCTAGCCTTGTTTTTCTTAGATCCAATAAACTATGCACTGTGGTTTTTGGTTGTGTATCTATTTGTTAAAAGAAAAAAAATAAGTATATGCCTAAAGCAGCAATGTCTCGTTTATTGGATTTAATATCCAAAAAAGCTAGGATTGATGAAGCAGTGGCAAGCTAAACTCGGTTAGAAAATTGTTGTTACTATAAATATGACGTACTTGAACCTATAACCAGAATTAGGATTCTATAAATAATAAAAGAAATGAAGTTGCACCGTATCAAGGCGAACAAAAGTAACTACAATTATATAACATCTACTGCACACCGGATTGTATAAAATAAATATGATGTACTTGAACCTATAACCGATGTGTATCGAATAATCTTTCAATGACAATCGTTTTCATAACCCCTTCTGGGCTCTTCTTCAGGTGAAACAGCTGGATTGAACACCAAAAACGAAATTTGAAAAAATACGAACTCTGTCGAGTTTGAATCGTTCGGATCGTTCGCTTATCTCGTCATGTGATATGTTTGAACATGATCGAAGTTAACGATGAACGTCCAAATTCAAGAGAAAGATATTATTATGATACTTAAAAACATGCGATTGTGATACATACTTATTCAATACTGTTCTCACATGTTCCCCAGTACCTTCTATTTTTATTTTTTATTTTTTATCTTATTTTAATATTTAATAAAAATAGTATTTCACTGTTAATCTGTATGTAGTAGGTTTTGCCATGCCATGGAAAGGCCTATTTCGTCTCTTGAATTAATACATGTGGATGTGTCGTATGCTCTAAAAATTTCCATCTCCTCCAACCATTTTAGATGGTGAATGTGCGGTGTGGTGACAATTATCTGCGCTCTATTGAAGTTCGCCACTATTTCGGGATCAGTGGCGTAGATGGAGAGTGAAGTTGTATGTCTGTTACGTTGTACATCCAAGATGTGTTCTTTTATCCTAACCCCTAATGAACGTTTAGTCGATCCTACGTATACCAAATCCCTGTTAAACCGGTTATCTCTTAGAGGGATTGTATAGACACCTGATAACTTCTCCACCCTGGATTGGTCCTTTTCATTGCGTAGGATATCGAACAAAGTGCTGCACCTTCTGTATGCTAGGGTAACTTTTCGTTCTTTTGCGATGGTGCTGTATAGATCTCCTCAATAGTGGGTTGAACATGATAGGTATCCTCATATTTTCCGTAGTGTTGCTAGTGTTTTGCGTGATCACTGTAGTGTTGGAAGAAGCCTGTGGTTGTTTATGGCCCTCCGAGATTTTTTGTATAATATTTCGGTGACCATGGGACCTGGCAATGCCTTCCAAGTATTTTAACTCTTCCTCCAGCGCTAGTTGTGTAGAAGTGTGTAAAAGCTCGTTTGACCAATGTCCTGAAGGCCGCCATCTTGTATTGGAAGGGATCACATGAGTTAAATGGTATGTATGCCGATAGACTAGACAGTTTGCGAAAAATAGATGTGCATATGATGGAATCTTCAAATTTTATATCTAAATCCAGGAAATGGACTCTGTTGTTACTATGTTGTTCCATCTCTAGTGTCAGTCCATACGGATTCTCGTTCATTTCTTCTATAAAACGGGTTAGGTTGGGAGTTGTCCTCCATAAGATGATGATGTCATCGACATATCTTTTGTAAAGGATAATGTCGTGGAGAAAATTAGGCAGTGTCCTGCTCTCCAATTGCCTAAT
>NW_019384606.1:435928-444058 GCF_000671375.1 Centruroides sculpturatus | reverse complement strand
AAGCCTAACGAAGACTATTGTATCGTTAAAAATTATTTTTTTATTTTGTACAAACAAAATAAATTTATTGAAAAATATAAAAATAATAAAAAATTATATTTCAGATGTTAATTTAGTATCAAAAACGTAAAATATTTGAGTAGCCTGAGAAATAGCCGAAGATTGCAGCGCCACAGCACTAGCGGAAATTTAAATTTGCCGACTGGAATGCTTTTGGATAACGGACATTTCGGATAACCAGCTTTCGGATAAACGACGCTCTACTGTATATTGATTTTACATAATTTGACTTATAAAAATATCATCAATTTTGAAATATTTTGTAGAAAGTTAACAATTTAAATTATATAAAATGATGAAGCTAAAGATAGTTTACAATAAACTGAAAAACACACTTAAAACTTTTTTATGTAGTTATCAGGGTCTTTTATAATAGTGGTTATTTATTATCTTATTAATTAATTAATACCCGTATAAAAGTACATAAATATATATATTAAAAAAAATTAAAAAGTATTTTTCAATATATTTTTCTATTTTATTTTAATTTAATTTTAAAAACTATTTAAACTTTAAATTAATATTAAATAAAGTCATAGAATCAATTTTAATAACAACTATTTTAACTAATTTACTACAATATTACAATTAGATCTAGTTTTTGAAGACTCCATATCATTGATTTATACTTACCATTAAAAACTTTTCTTTTAACTTAATTAGTTTAGTATCTTCATTTCCTTCTATTTTATTCATTTATTTTTGTTAAATTTTTATATTGCTGATATATAATACTAAAAATGCTGACTTAAATTAAAAAGTTTGGTAGAATCTTTTCTTTCCTAACTATACACCTAAAGCTACAAGGTATATAAATCGTAAGAGTAGTAGTAGTTAAATGGGAAAATGATTCAAACCTTGCATCCAAATGCCATCAACTTGAGTATACATTCAAGGAGGAACAGTGTCGTAAATGCCTCATTCATGTAGCTTAATATGTCTAGATACAGATCACTGGCGTAGTGGTACTATTGGCGTCGAATTGAACAATGGGGAGATGAGAAAAAAACAACACCAAATCAGAAAACAAGGTGGTATAGGTTGAAAAATAAATCAAGAGAGATAGATAGAGAGAGAGAGAGAAAAACATTTAAACTGAATGTCCAATTGTCACAGGGATTTTAGGAGTTTTGATTGATTATCTTTCAGCGAAATTATTGCAGACATTAAAAAAACAAAGCAGACGATTATTTCTTTAGTTTTACATCCAAGATGAATACATTATTATAGCATGCTAAGGTTTTGATGTTTCCATCTAGGATGAAAAACTATTAAAATTCAATTACAAAAAATTACCTCTGCTCCAAATTCTATTAATTTCCTAATTTTTTAAAAAAATCCTTGGTCAATTTTTTAAAAAAGAAAAATATATTATTATAGCATGCTAAGGTTTTGATGTTTCCATCTAGGATTCTAAACTATTAAAATTCAATTACCAAGTTGGCCACATTGAACGAGGTACTACTGGAGGAGGACCCGCTATTTTCCTTCTCTTTTTCATTATCATCATTTTAGCTATTTCCCAGTTACGGAAATTTCTTACTGTACATAAATTGAAACAATTTCAAAACNATCATATATTTGAGAATCCACAATGAAAATTTTTCTCATCTACTTAATATTTTAAGCCAATTATTAATTAATCAAATTTTTAAATCTCTGTCCAAATGTTGACTCCTATTGATTAATAATATTTATTTAATGAAATAAAGATAATCATTATCAAATAAATTTATGTTCCATTTTCAAAGAAATATTGTTAAACAATGCTTAAATTATTAATATCTATAATTTTTTTGAAGTTTAATAACCTATTATTTGAGCAGAGATTTCAAACATAGCAAACAAAATTATTCTAATATAATCATATATTCATATCACATGCTCTAAACACACATTCCAATTTATTTTTTATGCATGCTGTTTTTTACATAATGACATTATACTCTAAAGGATTCTCACTTCATAAAAATAAAAGAGTAAGACAATTCAAATCAGTATATTTGGACAAGTATGCAATTGATAAATCATGCAATATCATCATGCAATATTTGTGCATTTAAAGCAAGATGCATTTGAGACTGAAAAAACATTGAATAAGATGGGAAATTTGGGATTTTGACAATCTTTGGTATGCTTTTTGATACAGTATAGAATTCTGTTTAGATCCATCATTTGATACATCAACTTGGTATACCTTCTCTGATTCTAACATACCTGTAATATTAATTTCAAACCACTTCTGGTTTTCTTTTATGCTAAATGTGCTTTAAGGTTGTATTCAACTGGAAAGATATATATCCAGCATTTAAGAAGAAATAATAGATGTAATAATGAAGAACATTTAAGAAACATGAATAAATAAAATAATAGGTACATATGGAAAGGACTTAGGCTCAATGATGGCGCTATGCATACACGCAAACATACCAGCAGCACATACCATAGTTGTGTGTGGTCACACATGAACGCGTATTTATAACGCATGTCACATGCAGCAAATGAGCACCCTGATAGGCCAAGACAATTTAAAAATAAATAAAGAAAGAAAGAAAGAAATTATAGGATTGGAAGGGTCAATATTAATTTGCATAATATAACCAAAACTGTCTTTTATATGTCATTGTTCTAAAATTCATAAATATTAAGTAAAGGCAAAACAGAAAATTGTGTGAATAGCATGAGATCAATTTATACAGGTATAATTTACAATATAATTATTATTTAATACACAATAACTTTCCGAAATGTTTTAAAATAGTGTGTATTTTAAAACATTTTATTATGTTAGTATTTATTAATAAGACTGTTAATTGAATTGATCTCTTATAAACAGCTATTGTCACAAATAAATAAAATTTGATTTGGTAAAAAGAAAAAAAGTTATTTAAAATCTACAGACCCTTTCCAATCCACAAAAAAGTGCTTAAAGGCTCATTTAGCTTTAGCTTGAAATAATAACCCTTTGAATGGTTTGAAGAAAAATTGGCCACAATAACTTTGTTTATCATGTCATTTAATTTGTTTAAAAAATTCATTCAAAGGGTTAAGATAGGAAACTAAAATTTCCCAATTCTTACCCTGATTCCAAATGCCAATAACTTCAGAGAACATTCAAGGGTAAATAGTGCAGTGAAGGCGATATTCATGTAGTGCAGAGTGTCCCTGTACAAGTTGGTTTGATTGTAATACTAGAGCAGTGAGACACAAAAAAGACCTTCAAAGTGGGCCAAATATCAACATTCGTTTCTTTTTCTTAATCAACAAACATTCTAACTCTTGCACATAAAATTAACAAAGAATCAAGGATTAAGAATGAGGTTTATAGAAAGATACAATATAGTATAAGAAAAGCAGTGTTATGGAAAGTTTTATTATTTGAGTACACAAACAAAACTTAGGAATGGGATTTCAATAATCACATATATTATCAAAACAAATAATAGCAGTTTTTCAAAAATGCTATTATTTTTCTCATTCATAGGCTGTTTTGATTAAATTCACATAAAAAGATATCTTTATTTTAGCTCATATCATTGTTTTTCAAATTACAAATCATCTGAACTGAAACAAACCTAATAAGTTGTTTAAAATATTTTATAACATTTTTGAACATGNTCCTCCAACCATTTTAGATGGTGAATGTGCGGTGTGGTGACAATTATCTGCGCTCTATTGAAGTTCGCCACTATTTCGGGATCAGTGGCGTAGATGGAGAGTGAAGTTGTATGTCTGTTACGTTGTACATCCAAGATGTGTTCTTTTATCCTAACCCCTAATGAACGTTTAGTCGATCCTACGTATACCAAATCCCTGTTAAACCGGTTATCTCTTAGAGGGATTGTATAGACACCTGATAACTTCTCCACCCTGGATTGGTCCTTTTCATTGCGTAGGATATCGAACAAAGTGCTGCACCTTCTGTATGCTAGGGTAACTTTTCGTTCTTTTGCGATGGTGCTGTATAGATCTCCTCAATAGTGGGTTGAACATGATAGGTATCCTCATATTTTCCGTAGTGTTGCTAGTGTTTTGCGTGATCACTGTAGTGTTGGAAGAAGCCTGTGGTTGTTTATGGCCCTCCGAGATTTTTTGTATAATATTTCGGTGACCATGGGACCTGGCAATGCCTTCCAAGTATTTTAACTCTTCCTCCAGCGCTAGTTGTGTAGAAGTGTGTAAAAGCTCGTTTGACCAATGTCCTGAAGGCCGCCATCTTGTATTGGAAGGGATCACATGAGTTAAATGGTATGTATGCCGATAGACTAGACAGTTTGCGAAAAATAGATGTGCATATGATGGAATCTTCAAATTTTATATCTAAATCCAGGAAATGGACTCTGTTGTTACTATGTTGTTCCATCTCTAGTGTCAGTCCATACGGATTCTCGTTCATTTCTTCTATAAAACGGGTTAGGTTGGGAGTTGTCCTCCATAAGATGATGATGTCATCGACATATCTTTTGTAAAGGATAATGTCGTGGAGAAAATTAGGCAGTGTCCTGCTCGCCAATTGCCTAATAAATCCCACACAGGGATTTATGTGAACTATCAGAAGTTATCAGGCATCTATACAATCCCTCTAAGAGAAATGCCCAAAAATATAGTAGTTTCAGAGCTCAAAAATTGAAAATTTTCTATTCAACTTGATGAGTCTGTTTTTGGTGTTTATTCTCTTCTTATGGCTTATGTCAGATATTTTAGTAAAAGTAAATGTCAAATCATTGATGAATTTTTATTTGTTAAATATCTTGAATGTGATGGAAAAGGTCTGACAATATATCGGAATTTAGAAAAATATTTGAATAAATACAACATTCCAATTAACAATATAATAGCAGTAGCCACAGATGGCGCATCTGCTATGGTAGGCTGTTACCAAGGTTTTGCAACTTTTCTTAAAGAAAAAGTCCCTAGAATATGTACTGTTCACTGTGTGTTGCATAGAAACTACCTTGTAGCAAAATATCTCAGTCCAGATTTGCATAACACTTTACAGTTTTATATTAAATCTATTAATCAAATTAGAGCCCACCCTCTTAAATTGAGATTGTTTTCCAAACTTTGTGAGAAAAATGACGAATTAACAAACCAGTTACTTTTACACACCAAAGTCAGATGGTTGTCTAGAGGTGCATGTTTACAAAGGCTCGTTGAGTTATTTGATTCTACGATAGAATTTCTTACCAAAATAAATTCTGTTTTGAGTGATGAAGTACAAAAACATAAGAACCACATTTTTTACCTAGCGGACTTATTTGTAAAATTCAATGACATTCAAACAAGGCTCCAAGGTGAAGATGTCACAATTATTCAAGCTTGGACAATTCTTTTAGGCTTCCAAGTTAAATTAAACTTGTTTAAATCTTCATTGTTATGTAAAGATTTTCAGTACTTTCCAAATCTAAGAAAATTGCAAATAATAGATGAAGACTTGGAAATATATACAAATCATCTTCAAAAATTGAGCGATGATTTTAAAGTGCATTTTGCAGATTTAGAAAATATTGATATCCCAGATGGTGCCATTTTCTGCTCAGATCGAAAACATCGTCATCAACCTGCAAGATGAACTTATAGAATTATTAAAAGACCTTGAAGCAAAAACACTTTTCAAAAATTTAACTTTAAGCAATTTCTGGACAAATGTAAACATAACAAAAAATATACCAAACTTTGTGATATTGTAAATCCTCTTTTGTTGGCATTTCCAAGTTCATACATGGTTGAAGCTGGTTTTATGGCATGTTAATTCCATCTTAACCAAACAGAGAAATAAGTTAAATGTGGAACTTCGAGGTGATTTAACACTAAAGCTAATAAATTTTGACCCAAATATTGCTAATCTTCCGAAGGAACATCAAGCTCACCCGTCTCACTGATTGTGAGTTACAAATAAATCTAAAGTATGTCAAATTAAAGGAAATGCATAGTAAAATCATTTCTCTTTCTTTCATTTTTTTTTTTTTCCTCATACACTTGCACTTGTAATAAAACTTTACGGTGGGGATCAATGTGAGATTTTGGAAAGTTGTTGGGGGTCGACGGTTAAAAAAGTTTGGCGACCCCTGTTCTAGAGCTTGTCAATGTATTCATGTTCAACTGAAATACATTCTGTGGATTCAATGTAGTGTTACATGAGTTTGACATATGTAGACCACTTTAATAATAAAACATTCCTACCTTCATTGGCATTGATTAATGTAATATTATTTTCTTTGAGTCACTTCCATCTCTTCACAATGTTATCCCCTCAATCTCTATCCTCCTCATCTCACACAGATTTCTTAAAATTAAATAGATATATTATTAAATTAAATTAAATAGTCTTATAAAATCCATTTGTATGTCATTGTAAAAATTCTTAAATTGTTCCAGAAGCTCCTCAGTATTAAATACAGTACAATTAACTCTGGACATATGAAATTGTATCCTGGTGGAAACATATTTAATCTTTCTTAATTGTTTATTAATCTTTACAACATCCTGACATATTAAACAAAATAGCTGCCAACAAACAATTTTTTTCCTGTTCTTTTCTAATCTTTGGGTCCAGGAGTTCTCAAAAAGTGGAAAATTTGCAAAAAAATCCAGAGGGTCAAATGTGACATGATTCCAATACTTTTCCTTGTTATGTATACATAACAGCTAGGAAAGTAATTGGCAGTTCTTGCTTTGTTAAAAGATTTTAAATAAACTCAAATAGTTAATATTGTAAGATTAATTACAATAAAAAAAATTATGAAGGCATCCTTTTATTATTAATATTTATATTAAATGTTTTTAAGGCTTAATTGCATCATCAGATTTCAAAGCATTCTACCAGTAATTTAAACAATCATTTCAAAATCATTCTTGGCATAAAAGTCAAATGTATATTAATGTGACATTGTCAGGCTGCAATTTTTAATTGTCTTTTAATTTAAAATATCATGACTTCTGGTCCAGATTGGAAGTTCATATATAGTGGCTGGCTTCTGCCACTATATATGAATTCAAGGCTTCTGCCACTATATATGAATCAAGGCCTCTGGCTTCTAAGCTTACCATATCTGGTCTGAATTTTTATCTATCTAACTATGTTCTCAAGATTAACAAAGAACAGGTAAACAGATGATAGTGGAAATGTATAGGTCTGCAATCTGCATCCAAACATTTAAAAATTCATTCCATGTTATAACAAATGAATCAACATAAGATACACAAATAAAATAATTACAGTCTGAGTACAAGGAGGATGTCCAAAAAATCAATCAAAAACCAAGCAAAGCTAATACGTGAACAGTTCCTTATTGCTGTTCACATATTAGTTTTGTACTTGAAATGAGATATGTCTTAAACATTTTATCAAGTAATAAACTGATTTCTTAATTATTAGCATTGTGTCTTATAGATGTTAAATAATCTGAAAACATTTAGAAAAATCCTTTTAGAAAAAATTTAGAAAAAGCTTTGACTTTTATTTTTAAAAAATCTTTTTTTCTGTAACATTAAGCTAATTATGCCAATTTTTGAAAAATTAAAAAATCTTAATTATTTAAAAAAAATGTTGATAAAAACTTTAGTAGTAATGATTAAACATGTCAAAAGTTTGAAAAAGAGCCTTTGTATTATATTTGCAAACTACAAATTTTGTTTTAAATATAAATTTAAAAAAGATAATCTATTCAAAATGTATAAATTCTTGTTGTCAATAGTTTGTATATGGATTTTCTTTTTCTAATTTATACTAAAATTTTAAAAAATTTATACCTATGGAAATTTGATTTTTAACAACTAAAATGATTACAGTAGAGCATCGATTATCCGACCCTCGATTAACCGTCACATCAGTTAACTGACCGTTCTAGTCGGCAAATTTCAAATGTCCGCTAGTGATGTGGCACTACAATATTTGGCTATGTCTTGGATACTTTAATATTATTTTTGTTAAATTTTTGCGTGTTTTAACTGGCAACATCGGTTTTACCATAGAAGGGAGGCCAGTATTTAAACGAGACTTAATTTTCTAATTATGAGTGGTTATTTGTTTTGTGAGCAATAAAATAATTTAAAAATAATTTTTAACGA